>NW_009225149.1:0-32309 GCF_000690835.1 Fulmarus glacialis
CATGGGGACGGCCTGCTCCTGCACCTTTATGATCTCTTTTTTGAAGAATGTCCAGCCTTCCTGGACTCCTTTGCCCTTCAGGACTGCCTCCCAAGAGACTCTATGAACCAGTCTCCTAAACAAGCCAAAGTCTGCCCTCCAGAAGTCCAAGGTAGCAGTTCTACTGACCCCCCTCCTTACTTCTCCAAGAATGAAAAACTCCATCATTTTGTGATCGCTATACCCAAGACGGCCTCCAACTGTCACATCACCCACAAGTGCTTCTCTGTTCACAAACAACAGGTCCAGTGGTGCTTCTCTGTTCACAAACAACAGGTCCAGTGGGGTGCCTTCCCTAGCTGGCTCCCTCACCAGCTGTGTCAGGAAGTTCTCTACCACACTCCAGAAACCTCCTAGGCTGTTTCCTCTCTGCTGTATTGTATTTCCAGCAGACATCTGGTAAGTTGAAGTCCCCCCTGAGAACAAGGGCTAACGATTGTGAGATTTCTTCCAGCTGCTTATAGAATATTTCGTCTGTCTCTTCATCCTGGTTGGGTGGTGTATAACAGAGTCCCACCATGGTATCTGCCTTGTTGGCCTTACCCCTGATTCTTACCCATAAACACTCAACCCTATTGTCACCAACATTAAGCTCTAGACAATCAAAACACTTTCAACACTTCACAGGCTGTTGAAAAATGACCTGGCTGCATCATTTTTAAGTGCAATAAAAACTCTTGCCAGTTTCCTTTGCCAGAAGTTTCGCTTTCTGGGTGTGTTCCCTCATCTTGTTTGTTTGGTTCAATTAACAATCAACATTAGCATTTTGTTTTTTTGTTTTACTGAGGGTTTTTGAGCAAACTGTGAGTGCCGTGGCATTCAGCAGCAGTGCCCTGTAGCTGCCTGCGTCTCCGGGTGCTGGCAAGATGTCCTGGGTGAGCTGGGAACACTCACTGGGAGCTCTGTGCTGGCAGGTTTGAGGATCTCATGAAATAAGATAAAAAAGACTGGCGAGGTTAAACTAGTCACCTCCCGAGGAAAGAGCAATGGCTGGCAAGAAATGTTCAAAGAACTCTCTCTGTGTGAAGGGCAGTGTTTAAATGGAGGCTGCAACAGGAATAGCCTTTCTCCTTCCTTCCCCCTCCCATAAGTGCTTTTCTTCAAAAACATAGGTTCGTGTTAGGTTTCATGGGTGAGGAAGGTTAACCGTTTTATTTTGACAAGATAGGAAATGTTTTACTCTTTTGCTTGGTAGGGCTGACTGTAGTTTCTAGTTCTGTACTAAATGACAAAAAAAAAAAGAGTAAACGTAAGAGGGTTTTAGGGGAAAAACTCTCTCTTTTTTTTTTTTTTTTTTTTAATTTTCTTTCCCCCTCCCCTCAGTTTCACCTGTGGTTTACTGCAGCAGCTTTTAGCTGGCTTGTCTCAATTTTCACTGGGGCTACAGGGAGGGTTCAGTTTTGTCGTAGCAATTAATGGAGGTGATATGGGCTGACTGTCCTGAATTAGCCCTGGAAAATCTTGTTTGTGTGTTTGGGATGAGTCAGGAAGGAAAGTGCCAGGTTGAAATAACTGTGCCAATTCTGAGTGAAATGGAACAAAGGCAGGAAGGTCCTGTTCTTCTGCACCTGGCCAGGCTGAGGGCTTCAGGCCCAGGGAGAGGAGGAAGCGTGTTAGCTGAGTTCGGGTTACAAGACCTGGTTTAATGCTATGAAGGTATTTGTTTTTCTGAAATGTTTTGGCTGACTTCTCGGGGAGGACCGGTGCTTTTTTTTTTTTTTTTTTTTTTAAATCCTTTAAATAAAAAGTATCTGTGATGCCATGTGATAATGAACTCCACCCTTCCATATGGCATTACTGTTGTGTTTAAAAAAAATAACTGTGAGCAAGCTTACTGTAACATGGACAGGCTTTATGACAGATTATTGTCACCATATTTAAATTACAAGTATTCTGAAGAACCTCATGTATGAACTTTTGAAACCCATCGGTTAGCTGCATATGGCGCTGCACTGGTAGATGGTGCACTGTTTTCTATCCTAGATGTCTTCAAGAACGGAGTTGTAAACATGGCATCCTGTGTAGTTTGTGATTAGGAAAACAATTCTGTCTCAAAGTTGGGAAACTTATTTCTGATATGACTTATAGCTATGCTGAGCACTTAAAAAACAAACAAACAAACAAAACCCCAAACAAACCAAAAAACCTCACCAAAACTTCTAAGGGCCTTAGATACCATACTAACAAGCATAGGATAAGATTTACTCAATGCTCAGCATAAGTTTACTTATCACCAGCATATATGTATGCTTTTAGAAAGGAATCTTTACTGTGTAATGACATTAAGGGATTGTACTTCACCTTGCAATAGAAATGTTTTACTATTAGCTTTGAAATTGTTTTTTTGAAATACAGAATACTACAATTGGGAAGAAAAGGAAAGAGATACAAAAAAGGAGCAAGGGGAAGTTATTTTGTTTAGTATCTCACTTGATACTATATATTGAATTCCATGCTTGTAGTTTGGATTTTTAAAAAAAAAGTTTTATATAAAATGCTTTTCAGAGTTACAGTATCAGTTAATGAAGTGTTTCCATATGCTTGACTGAGGCCAGCTTTATTCAAAATCATTGCTTCGTATTGCTGATAGCTTCAAGTTCTTCCAAAAGGTCATGGCTGGAATTCCTACATATTATGTAAATCTGATATAAACAGAAAGATGCACGTGCATGTGTTTAATTATTTTCTTTGTGCACTTCTGGAAAGCCTGTGTGAGCAGGGTCAAGGTATGGGTACAAGTTAAAGACAAACTTTTCACAATAACTATGTTTCTATCATGCATTCCCAATCTAATACGCATTTAATTGCTGATAAGAAATTATGAAGAGAATCATGTGTGCATACACAAACATTCAGTCTTTTTAATTGTTCCCTGCAAAGCACTTTCTTACATGTCTGAGAGGTATGAAAAATTAGGGTAGATAGTGCTGTATTAATATTTTGACTGAGATCAGAGGTGCTTTAGTAATTATAGTATGATGTGATGGGTGCGTGTGGCAAGAGTAAGCTATGGTTTTGTGCAGATGTGAGGTTTACCTGTAAGAGGAGTGAATCCCCTTTTCTGGCACTAACTGATGGATCAGGTACTAGCATCTCATGCAGTTCAGAGTTGCACCACACTTCATACCTGTAAACCTGGACCATCTGGGTACTCTTGATACGTGATGTAGAAGAAGCTGATCTGAACACCTCTGCTGGTTTCTACATGGACGTTTACGAAGATCTTTCAAAAAAATTGGGCTCTTCTAGTTTGCTTTGTTTGTTACTTCAGCAAAAGTTGCTTGAGGTGCTTTGCTAGCAGCTCCTAGGTCCTAAAGGAATAGTTACAGACAGCAAGCAGTTAAAACGTGAAAGCAGCTGGACATCCAGGACATTACTTCTAATCTTTCTCCCCTTTCCTTCCCCTGTATTGTGAATCAAAGCTGTTGCAGATCGGAGCTGTTTAGAAGACGGTCTTCTAAACCCTTCAGACTCTCTCTGTCTGGGCTAGCTGTTTTGATTACCTTGCAAAATATGACAGCTGTTAAAATGCTCGTGTGTATGGCACATGTTTGAAAATGTTTGGAATTACGAATTTAAAAATTGGCTGCAAGAAACTTAAGTTCAGAACAGGAGATAATATTGAGAGAGGAGATGTGATGATGTGCCTTTTCTAGCACCACATGTGCATACTTTGCTTCCATGGGCTGACTGTACCAAGGAATTTGCCTTGCAGTAATTCAAGAAGGGGAAAATGCAGGACTAAGACATTTGCTTAGTCAAGTGAGGTGTATTTGTAGGCAGATCAATGTGTGGAAGTTACCGTGTTACTCAGGACTATAGAGGCCTTCAGTGTTGTTTGCTTGAGAAAGGCTGTGTGGTTTGGTGGCTGGAATAGTTTTGGGGACTTTTTAAGACTAAGCTGTAAGAGCAGTTAATATATGTGATGATGTAAGTCTAATTACAGTGTAGAAGCCATGAGAATACTACCCCAGTGGCTAGCTAAGTGGCCAAAGGATGCTGAATAAGTGAAGTAGAGGAGCACACACTTTGTATCTACTTGGTGGGGTTAGTTCTTCTGTACTTTCTGAAAGATAATGTGTCTGGGCATCTTGCTTTTGCAAAGCTGCCTTGGGTAGACAAGGAAGACAATAGCTTTGAGTCTTGGGGAAGCAATGGGTCAGGTTAACTCTCTTGTGATTTTAGTGCCATTGACTTTCTGTAATAATTCTAATGGAACGTGTCAGAAACAAACCTAGTGAGGAGTAATAAGTGTTAATTGAGCTCTCTTCAGTTGCAATCTAAAATTGAATGCTAGAATTACTTTTTGGAGATTTCTGAAAAGGTGGTGGGTTTTGTTTTGTATGGGTTTTTTCTTGGGGTTTTTTTGTCTTTTTTTTTTTTTAAAAGACTTAACTAGTGTGCAAAACACCTAAATAGCTGCTCTAATACACTGTTTCAGCTCTAAACTTTTGTTACTGCTGCACTTTTTTTTTCTTAAATTGCATTTTATTTTAAGAAACATTAATTTTATGTGTTGATTTCTAGACATTTTATTTAACACTGACGTAAACTGAACATACAGGGAGTCATGTTTATGATGCAAGGTGGTGTTTCCCACTACATTTTGTGTGTGTGTGTGTGTGTAGATATATATCTATATATATATGTATGTTAAGATAGATTATCAAGGTATCTAGAGAAATACCAGAATCCCTAATTAAAATCCTGTGTAGGAGATGCAGGTTGTTAGCTGGAATAGTTTTTAGATAGCAGTGAACTTCAAGGAGAGTGTTGGTTTTTACAGCCCCCTTGTTTCCAGCACCCTGAAAAATTTCTCAGAATTTAGAGATTATTATTCTGAAATGATATTTTTAAATAGCCACATAGTAGCTGATGCATAGTGAATGAACATATTGTAACGGACCAGAAACATTTTAAAACTACATAGCCTGTCTTTCTAGACAGTGTGGATATTGCATGCTTCTGTGGAACTCAGCTTTAGCATTGTTTGGAAGTAATCTCTGAGATACCGTTATTTGACCTAACTTGATTTTTTTGTTTTTCAACATCTTAACCTTGTTATGTTTCAATTTTGTTGAATGCTGATTTCTAGAAGTTGATGAGTTTCTAGTTTAAATTCCTCTGTACTTTCCAACAATAGCAAGCTGTTTATGTGCAAAAGAGAGGCCTAGTGCAAGACTTGAGAAGAATAACGTGAATTTCATTCAGTGCTGTTCAAATTCAGAAATTATATATACATACATATATATATGTGGCTCACAAACTAAGAAACTTGACCTTCTTTATGCATGTTTTCTGTCATCCTTGGGCATAGCTGGGGAGAAGGGTTGACTTAGAAGATAATCTGTCTAAGGGGGAATAATTAAGAAGTTATCTAGAGGGGCTTAGTTTTTCTGTCACAAAAAGACTAAAATCCAGAATCGTCATGACCATGAACCTTGTTACTTTTTTTTTTAATCTTCAGATTTGGTTCTGCGTTGTATTGTCATTATGATTAAATAACTGCTTTCCCTGTTAAATCTGCATTAAAATGATCTATCCTGTGAAGCCATCTTGCGCTTTGCCTATGGCATTGGTTTTGCTTGCCTGTCCAGCTGCTTATCTAAAGGATCCCTTCAAGTACCTTCTGGAAGTAGGCTAATCCTATGAAGCATATGAAATTGGCAATTGATACTAGGGTTGCTAATGCTTCTGGTAGGCATTGTATTTCAAGTAGTGAAGATCTAATTGTGTGCATAAATAGGCTCAAAGACTTCTAAAACTTCTTTCTATAGCATAGTGCTGTAGCTCTGGATGGGGTTCTAGGTACAGCTGTAATATTCATTATTAGCACCATACAAATACTGATCTTGTGGGGTGTTTTCTTAGGCGAGACTTTTATTTGGGCTCTGGTTTATCGCATGTAGGACTAGTGTCTGATGTTGAAGGAATGTTTCAAAGCCTCTTTGCCTGGAGCTGTCCTTCTGATCCTCTCTTTCCAAGTCCACAGAAAATATTTTAATTATGGGCTTCTAAAGGATAAATACTATTGCTACCGTGTTATTTCACAGTTGAATAAATTTGTCTGATATACAGAATCTAAACATGCCTGGCTTGCTTGGTTCTGCAGTAATTTGGAAAACAGTTTAGCAGTGGGGGTATAGTAGTATTTTGCAGAGAGACTCAATTAATGAAAAGACAAACAGAAAATTATATTTAGGACCATTCTCCCAGCCATAGTGAATAATTAATAATGCTGGAGGTGATGTAAGCAGAGTTGTGCTACATTTGGGAAGAACATTCTCGTTGTGATATACTCCCTGTTTTTTCCGGTTGTGTTGCAGCTGTTTGCTAGTTTTCCCAATTCTACTGGTGCTTATGTCCCAAAATAACCCCATTCGGCTCAGTGGGACTATCTGTAAGCCTGGGTGTTTACAGGAGGGGATTGACTTCAGTCTGTAATAAATGCACGCTGAAGTTGGAAGCACTACTTGAAATTCTGTTTTGTATAAGAGAATAATTACTTGCATAAGGAGTGACAGGTGAGATCAGCATGGACCAGAGTTAGGCTGGGTATTGGGAGAAACAGTGAAACCTCCCACTGCCTTCTGACTCTGCTTTCAGTTTAAGGTCAAAGACCTAGAAACCTTTGGTCTGTAAAGAAACAGGCTTAGTTGGTGCTCTGTACAAAGATATCGAGATACCCACGTTTTGATTGAAGCAGTGAATAATGGGAAGATACTAAGGTGTCTTGAGTTTTGTTGGTGCTTTACACTTAGCAGGAACTGAGTGAGCTGGGAGTAAGCATGCCTTTCTGTTACAAAATCTAAAAACTGGTCTGAGAAGACACTGTTTCTACCAGGTATTTGCCTGCCTTAAAATCTGTAACTTAAAAGATTAGAGGCTGAATTTTACCTGTTAAACATTTGTACCCATCTGCCACTAATGTTAGAAAGTATTTGAAATACTGAAACACTTAACACCCCTTTGACATCTTCTGTTACTTTGGTTTCTCCTTGGAACATTTCCAAGCCCCATCTGTATCTTGCCCCTTATATACTTGGAAGTTAAAGAGTATAGAAGCACTGCAGATTTCAGTGACTAACATTTAATGTGGGATGATGTGTTGGCATGCATTAAAAATAACATCCTTTTAGTTCTCCAGACTTTTTGAGATTTAAAATATCTGTATGAGATATTATGGAGGTTTCTTTTTAAGAATAGATTATTATTTTTAAATAAAGACGTAGATTGTTCGTTACTTGAATGAGAACTTCTGTGACTTACAAAAGATGCAAACAGATTTGGGGACAAAGGTTACTTAATAAAATATTTTTCTCAATGTTACTTGAGATGAAGAAAGTTAAGAAAAAAAAAAAGAGTGAAACCTTGTTTCTAAATATGCCAAAATAGAAATATTTTTGTGGTACAAAAAATATTTGTATTTTTAAAAGACTAAATGTGGTTATGATTAGATAAGTTTATTTGCAACATACCAGTATAGTGTGTAGTTAGGCATAGTTTTATATTAAAAAAAAAAAAGCCTGTAATGGGTTGTTGATTACTGCCTAGGTATCTCTAGTTTTACTTTTGGAGCTGGTAAAATCTTTCTGCAGACTTTTTTCTTGAGACATGCATCAAACTCTGCCCCAAGACAGCATGTTTTGCTTAAGCTACCATCCAAAGTTATCAGTTATACTTATAAAAGTAAATAAATCACTCCACTCTACACCTTTTTATGCTTTTAGTCTATTCTGCTGCAGCTGTCTAAAATCCAAGTAGCTAAATTCCCAACTATTTTATCTGCCTTCCAGCATACCTCTGTGGATGGATACACTGAACCACATGTCCAGCCTATCAAGTCAAGTAGCAGACAAAACATCCCCCGATGTAGAAACTCCATTACGTCTACCAATGAAGAGCATCCTCACATTGGAAATTATCGCTTACTGAAAACAATAGGAAAAGGAAATTTTGCCAAAGTGAAACTGGCAAGGCATGTGCTTACTGGAAGAGAGGTAAACCTTCTTTTAAAAAAATCAAAAAAAAAAAAAAAAAAGGCTGACTGTGTTTTATGTTCTCTTTAGCTATCTTTATAATAAATATTTCTGCTATTCTTTTACCTTTCTCTTCTGAGTAGAAAAAGTACATTTTGTGTCAGGATAAAGGAAGATGCAAAGAGGCTGTTTCAGGATATAAGAAAAGTTATCGGAAGGGCCCGAGTTTTCAGAATGTGATGAAGAGATCAAAAAGTTGCACATCAAGGGGTATTTTGGGGCTGGGAGGAGGTCTATTCATCCTCAAGCATTTCCAAAACCGAAGAAAAATCTATTGATAGATATATTTCATTGATATTGATAATCTGTTGATAGATCACTGATATTAAAATCTACTGATAGCTAGATCTTGTGTTTGGAGGGCCTGGTTTTGCAGTGGACAGGATAACATTGCTCTGTCCAAACACTGACAAAAGTATAAAACTGATTCCTTGGTGGTACCATCTGGTGGCAAAGATCTTAATAGGTGAGAAATTTTGCTTGATGAAATGCATAAAAGCAGACATATATGCATGTCTTACAGGCTATGCACAGCACAGCTATGCTTTTGCTCACAGAGGTGCGATATATTTTTGTTCAAACATTTTTCTGAGTTTAATAATCCATAATTGTTTGTTTTTTCCCAAGGTTGCTGTGAAAATAATAGATAAAACCCAGCTAAATCCTACTAGTCTGCAAAAGGTAAGAACGTACCGTAACATCTGAAATTCTATAAACAGTTGAACTGTGATCTTTTATTTACTTGACAAAAATATTTGGTCCCTTTATCTTGCTAGACAAACATCTTTGTGTATGCATGACCTTGGGAAACAGTGGTATCATACTGTCTTTGCCATAACGTGCATGTGCCATGTGTCTGAGGGCAGTTACTCTATGTTGTTCCTATATAAGCATTGCTTCTTTGCTCTTCCTTCCTCCTCCAGCTTTACCCCTTGCTGACAAATAAAATTTCTATCTAATTAGGTACAAAAGTAGTTTGTCTGCCTACTAAATCAAGATGTAATTCTGTAAAGGATAGTATTTTTCTTGGGTTTTTCTTTAACGTAGTAACTGGGTTTTGTGGACTTGTAAGAGTGCCAATTTAATGGTTTTTTACCTTTGTTTTTATATTCTTTCAACTTTAATAAAATATTTGTTAAACTAAAAGGACCTTTAGCAATTACTTTTTGTGTATAGAATTGACAAAATGACTGAACGTAATCAGAACATTCTTGTTTGTTTGTGCCTGTAGATAGAAATTCAGAAGTGCTTTATAACCCTGGGGTTTTTTGTTCGGTTTGGGTTTTTTTACTATTTAACTATGCATATGTTTGGTTTTGGCTGAAGCACAGAAATGTTGTATTGTCCTACATTATAAAAATTGTTGCCCATTATAAAAATTTGGGATATTTTTTGTTTACAAATGCTAGACTGCTGTTGTCTTTAGCTGTAGAATGAGAGAAAGAGGCTAGGGCTTATTGCTGTTCTTCTATCTCTGGCTGCCGTTACATTTATTTTATTGTGTAACCGGTTATGGGGAGTTATAAACAACTTCACTCCAATTTCTTTTTTCTTTGATTTCTTTTAATTCTTTGATTTGTTTGCTTTAATTTCTCTTCTGTAGTATTTTTGTTTGAGTATGGGTTCTTCAGGATTTTTTTTTTTAATTCAACCGGCTGTGCAGAGTCCATGCAAAACTTTGCTATCCTTAAGTTCTAGATCCTATATTAAGCAAATTTCTTTGCTAATATTTGAGCTAGCGATGAGGGACCCACGGAGGCAGTACATGACAGAGCATATTGGGGAAATCCTGTGCTGCTCACGTAGCTTGTTTCCTACCTAGCTTGGTTTTTACACTTGGAGAGCTAGGTGAGTTTGTCTCAATGTTGAGCAATGAGAGGGTAAAAAAACATTAAAACTTTCTGGAAAACTAAGCATGAGAAACTTACTTCTGGGATAACTGCTTTAATGATAAATAAGTTGTATTTCACACAAAAAATATTCAATAATTCGTTAAAAAATCATTCCAAGTATAAATTAAATTTTTATAGCCTACACAAGATGCTGTCACACTGCACAAGTAGTACACAAAATATTCATATAATAGGACATTGCTGCTGTTACTTGGTTTTTGAGTGAGAAACTGATAACAAGAGAAACAATTTTTAGAAACAGTTAAAAGCAGAAGACTGCAGTTAGATGTAGTGATTTAACCACAATTCCATTCTTCTTCAATAACTTCTAGAAATATTTATCCCATGCATCTTCTGTTTGTACTGGAAAGTGTTATAATTTGTTGGTATAAAGTTTTCCTTCTAATGTCTTGATTGTAATTTTCAGGAAAAAAAAAATCCTTGTTTTGAAGCTCTAAAAGTTTTCAGCTTCTTACAGTTTTCTGGGAATTTTGAGTGAAACTGACTATTGATTCCCTGAAAGCTTTTAAGTAAGCTTAAGCACAGTTTCTGTACAGTCACTTAAGCAACTGTAGTTTTTTAAAGCAAATAGGGGTGGGAGGGTAGTTCATCGGCATGCTTAGAATTATTTCTGTTAGTATTTTGGTATGTCATTTGTGTATTGTAAATAAATTTTTTTTTTAAAATCTTGTTCTAGGAAATCTCCATGTTTCACAGTCATCTTCATTTTTCTTTCTGCACTGAACTCTTTATATAAGAAGTTTGTGATTCTTTATGTACTATAGAGTGTGACTGTAATGTGAATTTTTATAATTTTATCATCAGGGTTGTACTGTATGGTTGTACAGTAGGACTGTTAAGTAGTCATTTTTCTTCAAGAGTTAATGCTGGGAAAGGGAAGCGGTGATAGTAGTACTGTTTTAATAGGCACAGACACTTCTCTAATGAATGTTCATAGAGAAATACTGTAGTAAGTTTCTGCAACAAAAATACCACTCCTGAGTTTGAACCCATCTACATTAGTGTAGTTGAGAGGACAGTCTCTAGAACTTCAAAGCTGTAGATTGTATGCAGATCAGCAAAACTTTTAGTCCTTCAATCATTTTTTGACACACATTATTAATCAAATAAGACAAATATGTAGTTATCTTTGGTCTTGTGAATGACCCTGTGCCTTTCCTTTTTGAGTCAGTGTAATATAAAGGATACCAAGTGCAAGTAGGTTTTGCTTTAGTATTTGCTACTGACCTAATTTAAGTAAAATGAATTGAGGCATCATAGCTTCTCATGCCCTGTTCTGTTTTGTAAACAGAAGTATTTGAGCACATACTTCAGTTGCTGGAAGTGCCATACAAGCTGGGTCTGTAGTTAGTCACGGGTATGAAAGCAGAGAAAGCATTTAGTTTGTTCTTTGTCACTCTCCAATGTTATTTATGCCATATAGTATGGACAGGGTACTCTGTAGACATAGTTATTTTAACTTAAACCAGGAGAGACAACAGAAGTAAGCTGACCTTGTGAATTTTTAATTTTGCATCCTTGTGCAGTCAATGTGGTAGTCTTAAGTTACACTTTTTGCTTCAGGACCTCTACCTCTTTAAACAGATAAACAATGTTGAATTAAGGGTGCTGCCTTATATTTTGTTTTCAGTTTGTTCAGTATATGGTTCCCATCTTACTCAGTGAGCACTTGTTTAGAAGACAGAGCTGGCTTTTTTGTGAACTCACTATCTTGATAGTGATATTGTAATGACTTAGCTTTTTCCACTGTCGTGATTGTAATTTGTTCCCAAATTAAGTATTTGGGTTTCATCATAACTAGAATTTATATCAAAATAGCTGTTCTATTTTCTGCATGTCTGCTACATTGGAAGCATCGTCTTGTACTTGCTTCACTAGGGATGTTTCCGAAATAGCATTCTGTTGCTCTTATGCAAACTGTTAGTGGAGCAGAAGGTGCTTTTTTTTCTTAATAGGTTTGATTAGCAAGTGGCACTTCAGATTTTCCCTTTTTAGGGGTCAGCGGGCTTCTTTTTATTCTTTAAACATATCTAAAGCCTCAAACTTACGTTCTTTCTGTTGTTAAGAAAAGCAGAAGTAAAGAAGTAGTAGAAGATTTGGAACAATTTCCTTATGTTACCTATCGAAAGCTAAGCTTTTTTGCAACATTCCTTCTCAGTAATGATTTAGAAACTAGAGAAGCGTTTCAAGAAAAAGTCTTGGTTAACTGATGATTTTTAGTTCGATTGTAGTGACTTAAAATAATAAATCTTAAACATAGATGCCAACCTGACAGCAAGTAGAAGTGTTAGCAAAGGTGTAACAGAAGATCTTTGTACTTTCTGCAGTCTGTGCCCTGAAAAATGAAACTGGAAAAGCAGGAATCAAATTTTCAAGCCTTGTGCCTTTTCCATAGGTACAAGTTCTACGAATTCAGTATGGTGCTGGCTGTCCTCTACTATAAGTGAAGCTATTGAGGCTACAACCTGTTTGCAACAAGCAGATGCTTGTTCAAGAGCTTATTTGAATGGTAGCACTTTATTAAGAATGAAGAGCGCTCCTATAAACGTATGGCGGGGTGCGGGAAGAGAAATCAGGGAGCAGTTACACCTTCTGAGAGAGCAGTACACTGCCGCTCAAGAAAATAGAGGTGTGCGTGAATTCTGAAAGCGCTATTTTTTTATCAGTAAAATAGATCAGTATATAATCCTGCAGCTCACCTTGTCACGAAAGGAGAACTAGTCTCTCTGTTCTGTCTAGATTTCTATAAAAATAACAAACTTGGCTTTGTAGAAAATAACTGTGGTCTTGTTGCTCTAATACATCTCTTCCTTTCCATATAGAGGTATCCTGGGTGTTATTGAGGGGTGTAGTGGCTATTGTTTAGATACCTCTATTTGTAAATACATAGGTATTGACATAAGTAGTGTTAATGACCAGCATACTTCTGCAAGGGGAAAGGCCGGGGAGGAGATTTATCCCAAAGTAGTGCTCCACAGAAGGCAGAGTTACAATGTAAAATAGTGTACCCTAATACTTGAATACTGTTAATGCTTTTTTTTATTCAAGTGTTACCCATTGTTTAGAGATTTTTCCAGCTTGTTTCTCTCTTGTGAGAGAAAATTGGAGGAGTGAACGTTGGCATTTTCTTAATTTGTATAAACATGCATTTATACTGGACCAAATAAAATCCTGAATATACATCAGAACTCCAGAGAACAGTTCATTTGCCCAATTTCCATTCCACTTCCTCTCTGCTGTTTTGAACATCTAAATTGAAATAAGCTTCCCTGCTCTTTCTCCCCACTCTGCATTTGAGAGACCTGTACAAATCCCCTTGGACCGTACAGGCCAGGAACTACGCAAGTTGTAGTGTGGCTGTGTTTGTGGTGTCTACACAGTGCTGTTACATTATTTCAGTTCTTTCAGCCTTTCAATTAATTTCTTTCTTCCAGCCTTCCTGGGTTCGAAGGTAATCTGTCACTCCAAGCAGCTTTAGCAAAGCTGCTTGACTTAGTTACGTAGTGGTATTATGGAATACATAAGTTACATCTGCCTAATTTGCAAGATGCCTATATCTGAGTTACTTGAGAAAAAGGTCTGAAAATGTCAGTTTCCAGGTAAACAACTGCTGGAAACTTGTCAGAAGCTGATAACAACTGCAAAACATGAACTCTCAGAGGAATGTGTATCTCCCCATGAAGAAGGCAACCTTGTGCGCTGTAGTTTCAGTAGTGGGCAGGCAGCTGGGAGAGGAGTTTTGTAGGGAGTACGATCACTTACGGTTTTTTAATCTATTCTCAGGGCAAGCCATTTAGTCAGCAGGTACCTGCAGGTAGATTCCAAAATTTTAACTATTCTTTCAGTTCTTACTCTGCTGTTTTCTCTCCTTCCCTGCTCTCATAGATTTGTAGGGAGGCTGACACCATCCCGTCTGTAAAATAAAATAGCCAGTTTCCATTCAGCTTATGCTTGACATGATTTGTGTGGATGAGCATCACCTAAGATAACTTTGACTGCTTCAGCCTTGTCCAGTTCTTGCTCTAAGTGTGCAAACGCATTTCAACCAACATTAAAAGTGCCTTTGAGTCAAAATCCCCAAAGAAACAAGAACATCACCTCAGAGCTACTAACCAGCAAGAAAATACCCAGATTCACCTTGTGACTTTGTTGAGTTCGTTTAGAATTTGCCTTAGAATAGCTGTTTTCTTTCAAAAGGTTGAGACTGACTACTTCCTCCTGAGATACTCATGGTGACTACCAGGACTGTGTACCTGCTTTTGTATGAGAACATATGCTTCAGTTTTCGAAAAGTGTCTATTCAACAGGATATATAATACAAGATGTTGTAAAAAAAATTTACTGGCTTTTGTATGGAATAAACCTAAGCCCATACTTGGGTCTTGGTGATTTACTTGCTCAGAACCGGAGCGACTAATTGTTTCTTTCATATAACGAAGTATCTGCATCAGGCTAGAGGTCAGTAATGTCCTGTCTTGAGGAAAATAGACTTTTATGCCCATTTCTTGATAGGCTTTTTCCTTTATGGAAGAAAAAATTACATATTATGTGGAACAAAATTTCATGTCACTGTGAAATCAATTTAAATCTTAAACCAATTAGTAAACTTCTAAATCCTGTGAGAATATTGAATAGAATAATGCACTCTTTTTTTTGCAATTACTATGTGCTTCACATTACATGTAAAATTGTTTCTTAATGATCTTTTTTCTATATTTGAAATTATTTTATTTATAGAAGTCTAGTATTTTAATCCTGCTTATGAAGATATGTGTTTATTGCTGTAACTTTTATACCAGTATTAATACTGTTAAGTTATGAAATATCTCTCCAATCTTCTGGCAGGAGTTACCATTTTCCACATACCTGCTTAGAAGCTCTTTTGAAGCTGTACCATCTGTTGACTTACATTTGTTAGCTTCTAAGTAATTGATACTGATTTAGCTGAGAAACTTTTTCTTGTGCAACAAATTCAAATACTTAGAAAAACAAAAAATGCACAAAGCACAGCCTGGTATGATGTTGTTTTCATGGGAATAACTGGATTTATGAGGAAACAAGAATATTTGCTAAAGTTAATTCTAGTGCATAGTATTACATACCCATGTGTTACATTTTGAACGCGAGCAAAATGCATCATACTTGTTCATGTTTTCTCAGATAAATGCTTTTATAGTCTTTGCTTCCTTCTGAAATTGTTTTATAGCAATTATAAGGCAAGTGGATAGTAACTAGCTTGAAATATGTAAATAGAACTGTGATAATATTACTTGATCAAAAGATGAATTTCAAAAAGATGTTGCTTTATAGTCTTGTAGAATAAATGCAGAATTTTAGAAATGTTATGACTAAGTTGCACAAATGGAGTAAAAATAATCAGTGGTGTCTAAGCAAAAGAATTTTAATTTCTCTTGACTTGTAGCCTCAGCCATCACAAAATAGAAATTAAAGTGCTACTCTTTGAGGAGATGTTTGGTCTCTGGCTTGCATCGTTGTACCCTTTCGCAAAGGTAGCCTCTGAATAAATGGGACTAATTTTGAAAATGGAGGGAGGGATGTCCTCTGAGACATCAGACAAGCAAAGCAGCAACAACGCACAGTTTCTCTGTGAGAAGGACTGTAGTGCTAAGATGTTTCCAAAATGGCTAAGCATTACGCTGAAGCCAGCGAGCTTTTCTTCCTTCATTTCAGTATCCTACTTCAGTCCCAATACGGGATTAAAGAGAATGCAGCACAGTAAATAGATTTGACAGTGGGGATACGCTGTTCACTTGAAGTAAAACAGTGCAAACATATCAGTATTGACACCTTCAGGTGTAGAGTAACAGAACTATGTAGTCATTTTGGATTCCTTTTGTTTGCCTTCTTCCCTTTGAGCCCCTTCACCTCTTATTTAATCAATAAACCCATGAATGCTAGAAATTTAAGACTGAAGACCTCTTGTTTCTGGTTTTAAAAAAAAAAAAAAGTAAAACCACCATTGTCTTAAGTGTATATGCTTAGGGCTATAAGTTTGTCCAGTTATTTTTAATTATGTGACTCAGGATCATAAACCAGATTTTCATCAATCATAAACCTTCAGGCCTTGCTGGGGGGAGAGGGGACATAGCTGTTTGTGACCCAGTGTAAGATTTGGTAGTTGTGAGGAAAGTGAACTTGCCCGCTTCACCGCTGTGGAGCAGCAGGACTGGGGGACATCAGGATTCCTGGTATCTAATTCCATTTTAACACTTGTGTGTTCAACTTTTTTGTAGTACTACACCTTGTATTTGCACCCACAGTGCAATATATGTATTCGGGGTAGTTAGCTGAGCTTGCCAGTCACCAAAGAAATTGGAGCAGAGATAAAAAAACTTGTGTGAATAATCTGTTGGTTTTGGTCAATGTGAAACTCCAGAAAGGGCTATAGAACTTACCTGTGTCTGTTTGTATAAAGCTTGAAAATTAGTCTCATTTTGATATGTAGTTGGTAATGGTTATTGTTATATAATGTATAAGATGTAGATTACATTTTCTGGCATTCACTGCACTATATTTATCTGTATTTTATGCTAATGCATAAAATTAGCTTACGCTGCTCCTTTTTGCCATCTAAGATTGCGTATCTTGAATAACTTTTCCCTAATAAGCACACTTTAAGAAAGTTGTCTTGCTTCCTTGACAGTTGTTTCGAGAAGTACGAATAATGAAGATACTGAATCATCCCAATATTGGTAGGAGCCCTGCATTTCTGCAAACTTTTTTTTTATTATACTGTTTACATTTTACTCTCTTTGGCTTTATTTGAATGTACTTTACAGCTATGCTTTTGTTTGTTAAACTTTTTTAAAATAAGACAGTGAGCATTCAGTAAATGCTTCATTGTCTCACCTCCTTTATTGACTCTGCATGAAACAAGAATTTTGCTCTGAGGAGATAAACTGCTCATTCCAGGAAAGCCTTAACACAAAGTAGGAGATGCTGAGCGCTCCGGTCTGTTGAGGGCCCCAACTCCCCTCTGTCAATTGAAATTACTCTTGAGGCCAAAAAGCATGAGTTTCTTAGGTGAAGGTAGCAAAACTCTGTTAGTTCAGTCCAGGAAAGACTCCCGCCGACTGATATTTCCAGAAAATTAGAATTACAAAGTATGTAATTTTCCCTTTCTGCTTTAGTTCTTTCACCTACCCCACAGCTTCAGGGCCCTACTTTGTGATGACAATTCTTCTGGCTGAGGAGGGCTGGACAGTCTTGTTGCAGAGACACTTAATGGTCCTGAATCGGCCAGAGGGCTTGTTGCATACAAGGTATGGACAAGGCGTACAAGTTATTACATGCTAGGCACTCCCTTCTCATCCCTTGAATTGTTTGTTGCTTTTCCAGCATTCTTAGCTTCCGCTGTTTTTTGTTTTCTTGGGGGTGGCGGTGGGGGTGTGTTTGCTTTAAATGAGTGGTTACTATTACCAGCTGAGGAAAGTCTTCCAGACTTAACGTTTCTGGTGTCCACTCGGTTTTCAGTTGGTCAGAATCTCAGATTTCTAACTGGGAGCAGTTTGCTAGCAAAACAGGGAAGGTTTGTATAATTTTAAAGATGTTGGTGTCAAATTAAACACTAATTTCAAGCATGAACTCGTTTGTACAGTGTGCATAAACTTTGAGAAAATTGTGAATTAATATGCTATATTATAAAACATGATTTAGAAACTAATTTTGCTTTTTTAGCCTCAAAAGAATGCTAACCTAAAGGATATAATGCTTTCATATGGTTTAGTGTTATCATTGGCCATAAATTATACTTAATTCATGAGTATAATTTTTTGTTTGTGCTGTGCTCTTGCTCCCTGCTGCAATCTCTCTCTCATTCATTTTTCTTGCAGTAAAATTATTTGAAGTTATTGAAACTGAAAAGACATTGTATTTGGTAATGGAATATGCCAGTGGGGGTAAGTGGATTCTTAATTCTGCTTTAAGGATAAACCGAAATACGGAAAGCCATGCCGGTTGCATGCCTAGGAACGATTTAAGGATTTTATGTTTAATGGGTTATTCCAATCTGTCCTTCACAACAGTCCTAGCAGACCTCCCAGGGCAGACTTTATTGCTTGAATCACATTCTGTAAAGTAACCTTTGTTTTGTAACCTGGTTTGTGCTTAAGGGTAGTTACCATTCTGAGGCTTCTGCTGGAAAATCAGGAGATAATTTGGTGCTGATTCTGGCCAAAACTTGACTCAGTATTTATCTGCTATATTTAGGCAAGCACTGGTACCTCATTTTATCTTGAAAATGTGTGCCAAAGCACTTGGAGAAGCAGGTCCAGGGGGTGGGAATAAGGAACACAGGAAAGGGGACCAGCAGGATTATAAAGAGCGTGAGGGACAGTGCCTGCTCGAGAAGCTGCTTAGCATTTGAATAGGAAATGTTTGAATGTGAGAAGAGAATCCAGCACAGGGCTGTGACCAGCTAAGAAAGGCTGCTCATCAGACAGAGCAAAGTTGAGGATCTGAAAGGCATCTGAGCAGCTTCATTAGAAAGAGAACAAGAAGGAAAAAACAGAAGTAATACAGATACTGTTAAGTGAAGCTGCTATAGAGGTATGTGAAGCATAAGAAGTTGCCTGTTTCCCAATGCGTCTTATATGCAATGTGAATGTTTTTCATTATTAAAGTCAAATTTTTTTGTTTCACAGTGTTTTTTAAGTAAATTTATTTTAAAAATTGAAGAAACTTTAGTATGAAGGGTTCCATTTTTATATTTCTTGACTATTACATGTCTGAAAAATGAAATCCAATGCAAACAGTAAAAAGGAAGTTTTCCTGGCTGCTTCTATTTTTTTCCCTTCAAGAAGCAGGATTGGGGGGGGCGTGTTTTCAAGCATGATTTGATTGTGCATGGCAGCCAAAAATAAAACCCGGGCAATAAGACTGAATTTTTGTCCTTGTCATGGTCAGGAGAAGTGTTTGACTACCTAGTTGCACATGGAAGAATGAAAGAGAAAGAGGCTCGTGCAAAATTCAGGCAGGTATGAAATTAAGATTCATTCTTTCTTTTGTTTCTATTTATGGTGTTTTTAGATAGACATGAGTGTGAGCGTACTTCTTTTACTTCAAAAAAGAATTCATTGTTGTGATAATGTTTATTAAAACTGGAGTGGAAAAAATCCCTAAAGAGAAAAATATCTGCTTCCTACGTGCTATCTAAAAATAGTAAGACTGTTTTACATTCTTTTTAGTGGATGTTCCTAAGAGCCACATTTTTTTATTGTGACTCACTTGAGGTTTTAATCCTTTTCTGAATATTTTAGAATTGAACGGATGTTCTATCTGGAGATGTTGATATGATGACATGTATTGCTGTCATGTCACATTGTTTTGTATGAAGGGTATTCTGTAACAGGTTTTTATATTCTTATTACAGACTTTCTCATCTTAATCTTTTTCTTACCCTGTTTTTAGTGAAAAACTTTAATTGGATTAATAAACAAAATTTGGTATTTTTCAGAATTAAGGTATATAATTAACATGTAAAGAAACTGCTTTTAACTTGCTGTTTCAGACTTGTTTTTTGTTGTACATATGTAAAAGATGTATTTAAAAATGTTGAATTAACTATTCTGTGAGGGATGAATTGCAGAGATACGCTGCAAATATTTCAGAAGATAAAATCTCAGATGATACATCCAGCTATTGGGTTGGGGGGTGGAATAATTTCCTTTTATAGTTCTTGCTATTGGGTGATCTGCATTTAAAATAGATATTTCTCCTATTACCTTGAGGAGTATGTATTAAACTTTTTTTTAATAAGAAAATGAGCAGCTTTTAGGGATGTGGGACGTTTTAGTATTTGAGCTTTAATGAAACTTACATGAATATTTTCTAAAATGAAAGCTTTATTTATTAATTTCTTATGTTCTACTGAATCATATCAGGAGCCAAAATTACTAAGTTATATATGAAAACTTAAGCTGAGACTGAAATAAAATACTTCACTGATCATCTTGGTGTTTCAGATTGTATCTGCTGTGCAGTACTGTCATCAAAAATGCATAGTTCATCGTGATCTTAAGGTAGGCTGTTACTTATTTTTCATTTTGCTGGCTGACAGAATAGACTTAATTTCATTCTATATACTTGTCTTTGCCACTGTCTCTGAATGCCTCAAACACGTGAATGAAGGAACTATCACTTGTATTTTATTCTCAATTTTCTGAAGCAGAAAAATACGTAGCTTGCCTGTTGGAACAGGGGAGAGACAAGAATAGAACATGTGTTACTTTCATTCCAGTTTTGGCTTTAAGAAAAAGCATGCTCTCCAAAGAATTATACCTGCTGGCATGCAGATATCTACACACTGAAGCTGCAGAAGTTCAATGATACTAGTCGGCACTACTTAATTAAAATATTTTCAGTTAAAATATATTGCAAGATATATAAAACGGTCTTTTCTTAGTGATTCATAAGAAATATGTTAGGTTTTTAATCCATTTGAGCTTCTGGTTTATGCTCTAGTGTTTAATTCAGGGAGAAAAATAAATCAAAGGTAAACAGAAATTAGTTGAATTTCCTTTTTTTGATACTTTCTAGTAATCTATCTGTATAAACATACCAGACCATGTTGAAGAGTTCAGCAATTGCAGGTACAACCTAAGCCTTCAGTCTGAAGTTGTCTTTGTACCAAGTTTAGATATCATAGGACTTGGACACAAGATCTTCACTTGCTTAAAAGTTGGCTTGTGCTCTTGCTTTGATGTCTCTGTATGTTTTCAAAGAAAACACTGGCGTAGGTTCTTTTACTAATGTATCTAAATACTTGTGAAAAGCTGAGGTTGAATAATACCTGAGGTGTTTTTTTTTCCACCAGTATCTTTTGTCTTAACTTTCTTATAATACACTGCAGCATGCTCTCAACCTCTTTCTTACAAATCTGTTCCCTAATACCTGTCGATTTGCCAGCTCCTGGGTGTGCATATGGTGCTGGATAATACATCCTTTTCTGCTGAGTCTTCCCTGCCCCAGGACCATTGTCATCTGATGATGGAGGTGCCTGGCCAGCACTCTGAAGTCAGAATGCAAGGAACACAAGGGCTGGATCTCGTTGAAAACCTGATTTAAAAAAAATCCTCCCCATCTTGCGTGATGGTTTGGAGCCCGTGAATGTTTTCTCAAGCTCCCTGGAGCTTACTGCAGCCACTGTTGTTGAGCTTTCCAGAAGGCTGCACCTAGGGACCTATTGGCTTGACTGGACAAGCCGCTTTCACTAGTTGTCTCGGCCCTATACTTGGCTGGGAGTAGGGAGCCAGCCATCTTCTCATGCTTATCTGTCACTGGCTTGCTCAGCCCAGCTATATTATTCAGTCTTACTGCATTAACCCCTGCAGTTATTTAGCATCCTGCATCTTGCTCTTTCTCCCAGAGCCCATTACAGCCTCCACCCCTCCTTCATTTCTTAGTTCCATAGCACGCATACAGCTCACTGCATTGCTCACAGGACTATCCAAAACTGCTTTGCAGCGTTTGTGCAGGATCCCTTTTACCATCTGTCACGAATACTGTACTGCTGATCTCCTTCCTATTTGCAAGACAGGCAGGCAGGCTACAAAATAATTTCTTTGTTTGCTTTTCTCTCTCCATTTTATTCTTGGACGAAGTTAAGCTAGACTCATTTGAAAAGTTCAGTGCTAGGTGTGATTGAGAGCCAGTCAGCCTAGCCAATGAAAAATAGGTCTAAATGTATGGCTTTGAGGAGGTGTTCTCACTTCGTCTCTCCTTTCCAAACGTTATGTGTCATCTCTGTCTCACTGAAAACTCTTCTCATGGAGCTGCAGAGAAGGAAGAAGCGACTTTAAAGTTGTGTCTGCATTCACATCTGCTTCTGTTGACTTTCTCCATGGTATCAGCACGCTGACCAATTGACATTGTTAGCATCGCAAGGCAGAGGTCTAGCACCACTTTGGAGATTTTTGATAAGCCTTTGTGGCTTTAACAGAAAGGGTAAACTCCATCAAATGTAAGTTACTTCAGACTAAACTAGGAAGACGTGTAAGAAAATGTGCAAGTTTGTCTAGCCTATTCTGGCAGAAGAGGCGGGAGTGCAAGACCCGTGGGTACTTAAACTGTCTCCTTTTAATTTTCTGTGATTATAAACAGCTTGCGTAGAAAGGGCTATAACCAATTCCAACTTTGCTCAAACTGTGATGCTCAAAACTTATCTTACCTTTCCAGTGACTGTCAATATTTTTTGCTCTGAATATACAATCAACAAGAACATAGTCTTTCTATTTGGCATATTAAAAAGGGGGTTTTTTGGTGGTTTTGTTTGAAGTAGGGAACCTAAAAGTGTGGGGTACTTGGTTAGCAGAGTACTGTTGAATTAGGAGGACTATTGTAATCACAGAGCAGCTGCACTGACAGTAATGTTTTCACCACAAGGAAAATGAAGTCTTTGTGCAGTAATAAGGAAGGCTGTCAGATCCGGAAAATATCTCTGTGAGTCTGTCTGCAGGCGCATCAGCTGGAACCAGCTGAGGCTACAGGTCATGAATTGGGAGAATAAAATATTTTCCAGGATAGCTAGTTTGTAAAAAATGGGATGTATTTTACTCCTGATAATGACTAAATTCTGTTGCGCAGCTGTTGGCTTGATATACTGTTAGTTAATTGTCTCCTGTTCTGTTTGTTGAGTGCAAGTGAAATTATTAAAAATAAAACAAAACCAACAAACGAACCCAAACAGAATCATGTTTACCCTTTTAATCAAAGCAACTAACAAATTGATTGCTGCTTCTCTGATCCTAAACTAAGACTTTTTTATTTTCTGGGCTCAATTTTGGGCACAGCATCCAATGAGAGATGTCTGTGTTTGCTATAAAACTGATGTGTGGCAATTAGGTGAATCCTCTGCTCTGATTAATATCTGTCCTCCTGTTGAAAAAGGATTCCTGCACTACTCAGTGCTGCTCCTGTGTTGCTGGTATGCAGATCAGGAGCCAGGACCTGTTAGAGGAATAAACATTGCCCAGTTCTGCTGCACTCTTTGAACAGCATCCTTGCATTTTGAGAAATGCACTTTATTTTTTTCCAGTAATGTATTAGTATTTCTCTAACCTAGCTCTTTTAATCTTCTGCCCTACCTGTGATACTAAGATACTGTTTACTGACTCCAGAATACTGACATCCATGTATATGTGATGCATTGTATTTACACGATGATTGCTGCACAGGCACTAATATTCTTAGATGTATAATACGTGCATTTTTTCATATACAATGCAATACTTGAGTGTTAAACACCTTGGTGTTGTTATTGCTAAAGCAAACACTAAGAATAAAGGGGAGAGAATTTTTTAGTACAGAATGCTAAGATACAGCACGTAGCTTGAAGTGTTTCGTCTTGTAAGCAGAAGAGATCTTCTTTTAAAGTCTTAAATCCCTTCTAATATTTACCCCACCAAAACGGTACATGATATCTGGGATTAGATTTACTCTCCTTGGCATCAGAAGTTGGCATGAACCGCAAAAAAAGCTGAAACTGCTATTCTGAGATGTCTAGATACTTCATTCTAAAGCTGAACTAAGTTATTTCTTCCAGAAAAGAAAATCTTAATAGTTGATTCAGTAGCTGACTTTCAAGTCTGTTTAGCTGCTTTTAACAGTTATATTTTCCTGACTAAACAGGACTTTGTCCTGTTTTTGTCCTGAAAAAGTTGATTTTCAATCTTTGTAATGTATTGAGAGGGATTAGTTTCTTTTGTTCTGCAAGAAACAGATGGTGAACCATTTTAGAAAAAGAAACACTTTTGCATTTATTGATAAATGATACACACAAATTGTCCTTTTCCTCTTTTATTTTTCTCTTAGGCAGAAAACCTTCTACTTGATGCAGACATGAACATTAAAATTGCAGACTTTGGTTTTAGTAATGAATTTACAGTCGGTAATAAACTGGACACATTTTGTGGAAGCCCGCCTTATGCTGCTCCTGAACTTTTCCAAGGAAAGAAATACGATGGTCCTGAAGTGGATGTGTGGAGCCTTGGGGTGATTTTGTACACACTAGTCAGCGGATCATTGCCATTTGATGGTCAGAATCTAAAGGTACAGTTACAATATGAAAGCTTGGCTTTTACTCTCTTTAAATCTTATATGTCATTAGTAGGTTCACCTTTTAAAACTTTATTTTAAAGGAACTGAGGGAGCGAGTACTGAGGGGGAAGTACCGCATTCCGTTCTATATGTCCACAGACTGTGAAAATCTACTTAAGAAGCTACTAGTACTGAATCCAATAAAACGAGGCAGCTTGGAAGTAAGTAGTTTCATCTGGGGGAAAAAAGGGTTTTCAGATTAAGAAAGAATAAAATACAATAACTGCTTAAGACATCTTTATTTTTCACGATAGGTACTTTCTTCCTGTTTTAAGGGCCCAAGAGTCCTGTCAAAATTAAAAAAAAAAAAAAAAAAAAGAGGAAATGTCCCAGAAACAGTGCAGCTTGAAAATAGAAAGTGTTAATGAATGAAAGTCTAACCTTAGTTGTAGCTGACTAAAGACTATCATTTAAGAGCATTGCAAACTGCTCCTACTTGTTTCGGTCAGATAATGGAGCTAGTTCAAAATGCGTGGAAAGCAGGACAAGGTTGTAAATATCTTCTGCTTGGAGTTTTTCAGAAAAACAAAAAACAGCAGCAGGCAGCACCATAAGCATTTTTGACTTAACTTACCATTTCCAGCATGACTTCTTAAAAAGGATAGGTACAAGAACAACAACTGTGATAGAAAACTACGTGGGTTTTTTGTTTGTTTTAGTGCCATAATACAGATAAACATTAAGAACTCTTTGAATGATAAGCCAATAATTGCTAGTTATTTCTGTTCAGTCCTTTCTTTTCCCCCTTCTGGTAGCTTTGTTTCTGAATAGCTGGAAGATTAACATATGTAATAATATTTGCTGTGTCCCTCATCTAAAATCTGTTTTGAGGATTTCTACTGAGTTATGTTGTGGGGTTTTTTTTTTTAATTAGTAAATTAGGTTTTCTCTTCATGGGATGCAAAGAATATCTATGCATAATTTGTAATGTGTCTAAAAGGTTCAGTGTTTTTAAGGGGCTAGTTTTTTCAAGTTTGCTGTATTGGCATGTACTTGCTGGGTAACTCTGGAGCTGATATTTGACAAATATTTTGTGTAGAGTTCACTCTAAATGCTGCTCTGTTCTATTTTGTGAATTCTTTAACAAAGAGAGGCACTTTAAAATAACATCTACTTACCATAGAGATGAAAGTAGAATGGTTTTAAAGTAGTATTTGCATGAGTTAATCACCAGTGACCTTTGTTTCATCTTTCTATGCATACTTATGCAGCAGTGGATGGCGTTCCAGAAAATAAATCCTATTTAAGCAGCTTTTTATTTGTAGTGGCATGACTTATGCTTCCTGGCGTGGATGCTACCTGTGCAAGGAAGCATGCATCTACTAAGCTCTGTCTGCATGCAAACTTATGTCAAGCTGATGCTGGTTTGTGACTTGTTATAAATAGTTTTAACTTGAATAAAATCTGTGCTGAATAGAATAATGAATGGTGGCTTCTACTTTGCTGATATTCATTAATTATGTTTTATTTATTACTGTCTAGAGGGCACAGTGATAAGAGCGTAGTCACTGGAAGATGGTGAAAGATCGCCTTTTTCCTGTGCTGTGTTTAAGTTTTAGGAAAATAGATTTTCCTTCTATTGACCTTTCCCCTGGATTTTTAGCAGTTTCTCTTCAGATCTAATTCTAGATCTCTTCAGATCTAATTTCACTTTCATTCTAGTGTTATCCAGTTTTTCTAAAATTCCTTCCTGTCCCTGGAGAGAGGTGTTGGATAGCAGCCTCGCTGGAACAGCGTAGTTGTCAGATTGTATTGGAAGAGAGCGAGTAAATGTTATGTGTGTTGGGGGGGTCTTGAGCCAGTACCAAAATACTGATAACAGTATGCTAATCTGAGGGAGAGAGACATCAAAAACTTTTTTAAAATGAATGTTCCTGAAATCACATTTGTTGAATTAGAAAGCTATGGTACGTGGTTTGGAAAGAAATTACTATTTCTTCTGTCTGAGCACTTCTAAAAATACATATTTAGAACTAAAGTATATATTTACTGGAAGTTTCTAAAAGTGGAAAGACAATGTCATCTTAGGTGGGGAGGATTTTTGTTTGTGCTTTGTCTTTTAATTATTTGCTCAGTTTCCATGCACGTTTTTGCCAGACCATCCGATAGGATGTTTGTCAGTGACATTAGTAGCATCAAAGCTGAGACTGACACAGGATCGGCACGGTATGGGTTAGGCTTAGCGCCCTTCCTCTGGTAAGGACCAGGCAAACTTTTATTAAAATGGTTTGTCTAGCCTTTTTCGTGGTTGCAGCAGAGAGAAAACATTTTACAAGCAAAAGAATATTGTTGTAAAACAGTAGATCTTCGCAGGAAGAGATGGGAAAAATGCATTGTCAGAAAATATGTGGATGTCTCCTAACTATCAGGATTTCAACAAATTCCTTCTCCCCCCCAGTCTTTAATTCTTTGCAAAGCAGCACTATGTGAAATATATGCTTACAGAGAGTAATAAAGCAAATAATTTTGAGACAGACAGGTCCTGAGCCAGGCCAGATTTTTACTAAATAGTTTTCCTGAAAATTGAGGGAAACCTCATCAATAATATCTAGTTGGTTGAAATTTGGATTGATCTTTAAGAAATACAGTTTGGTCAGTACTTTAAGTACCCTGACCAAGGCTGCTGCTCTTTAATCAGCTGACTGGAAGCCCAGCTGAACTTACAGATATAATGTTGATCCTGGAATTGGGTCATTTGTGTCACTTCAAAATGCTTGATTGTAAGAGCCTGTTTTAAGAGTTGTACAATAACTCAGTACACCTATGAGATCATGTATTTAAAAGACAGAAGCTAGCAAGAGTTTAGATATTTAACAGATGGAAACCTGGAGCAGATTACATTGAACTATAGATCCACCTACTGAAGAGACATGAAAAACTGTAAGTGGGAATTGTTGGATTTGCCTATTAATTCAAGAAGGATCAAAAAGGGAGGTAGGATTTGAGCAGTGTAATTCCTGTCATCCAAACACTTCATCATGATTAAACTTTATATTTAATTAACAGTATCTTTTAAAAAATGTAATTGCAGATACTGCATAGTACTCTTTGGGGAGTCTATCATGTTACTGCAAGGCTACAAATATATAACTAAAGTCTATTGTCAAATAGACTTGTGCTCTGTGTGCCAGAAATGCAATACAGCAATACATGTTCACAATCCCTTCCCTTTTATCTCCTCCAAAAGCCAAAAAAATCAATTCTGTGGCAGAAGTTTGAACAAATCTTTAAGTTTTATTGTCAGCAAAATGTTAACTGGCCCAAGTACAAAGTTCTGTATTGTTCTTGTAAGGATACAGCTATTTGGGTCTGTAATTTGGCAGCAGCACTACATACAAAGAATTTGGTTATATCAGTGGAAAACTGAGTCTTTTGCTCTTTGTGAGAAATAACTTAATTCGGTGTTTGCGATGCATATTTGGAGCCTGTGGGAAACTTGGCTTGCTGGCACTTGTTTCATTTTTCTGTCAATCTAGGGAGCAATATTAGCATCTGTCCCTAAAGAGGCATGTGTGCCTGTTGCTGTAGGAGGGAAAATGTTTTTAGCTGTTTTAAAAAAGATGAATATGTCCTTAAGGAGAAATTGTGGTGGTGGTTAGGGATTCCAGCTGATAAATCTTGCAGGCATATAAAAGATCCAGGCCACAGCAGAAAGAAATTTTCCAAAGAATGCAGGAGAAATTTTTTACAGTAAATATCTGCATGGCATAGAGAGAGTTAAGAGTCATTTCTCCCTCCAACCGAACTGTGAACATATTTAGGTCAAGTGCAGTGAGAAGATCCATAGGAAAAAATGACCAGTTGGCATCACGATCTTGAAACGAATGATTGTAGGAAGTATCGGCATGCTCCTGAAATATTCCTTAGTTTCTAAACACTGCCTTTGTTATTATTTGAAGGAGTTATTTATTGTGATAGAGTTGGTATTGTAGTAACGTTTAGGGATCTTAACTAAGATTAGGGCATGAGTGTCAGGCACTCAGCAAGACGAGATTAAGAGATGGTGGAAGTGAAGGGTACAAAAGGAAAGATTTTTATGTGTTGAAGTGCAGGTTTTTTCTTTCAGTAGTTTTTCTAGTATTTGATGGAGAGGGTGGTTTATATTGTAAAGGCTAAATAGTAGGGGGGAATGAACTAATGGAAACAAAAGGGTGTGAAAGACAAAAGAAGAAACTGTAAGATGTGAGGGGGAAAGGTGGGAGAGATTATTATGAATTTTAAGTTGGCTTTCCTCAGACCAGCTAGCACAGATTTAATCGGGTATGGTAAATGGCATATTGACCTAAAGCTCATTTCTTTTCTTAGCAAATTATGAAGGATCGGTGGATGAATGTTGGCCATGAAGAAGAAGAACTAAAGCCGTATACTGAGCCTGAACCAGATTTTAATGACACCAAGAGAATAGGTAAGACTTTTACAAGGATGTTGCATCTCATGACCTAGGCAATTTTATCTTGTAAGTCAAACTAAACTCTTTTATCAAATTTGAGATGCAATCTCATTGTACAAGTAAAATGTTTTCTTTTTATTTTAAATGAGAAATTTCATTAAATGCCCTCCTTATAACTACTGTTGTGACTTCGCTGAGCTGACATGAATCTACAAGCACAGCAAAAGACAAATAAGATTACAGAACTTAACAGGCAGAAGGAAACAGATTTTGTTATGAGGGCAACAATTTTTATCTGCCGTGGTCGGAGAAAGATACTGTGTTGGCCTTGTAGCTATTCATAGTTTCTGTTTGCCAGTGTTTTATTTATTTGTTGAATAACATTTAATGCTGAATAATGTTGAACTATGTTGAGTAACATAGTTGAGAGTTTTCAAGAAGAAAATAACGAAAGAGGGGAGTTGTAGCTTTTTTGATTTTGAACAGCAAGGATGATGCTGAGTGAGTTGAATCCTAGTTACCTGTTAAATTATAAGGTTTTTTTTCTGTTTTCATTGTTCTCAAGTTGTTAGTAAACCCAAGCACTTACTCTGCTAATATCTAGCTCTTTTTACTTTTAGACATTATGGTCACAATGGGCTTTTCAAGAGAAGAAATCCATGAATCTTTAGTAAACCAGAAGTACGATGAAGTCATGGCTACTTATCTGCTTCTAGGTAGAAAACCACCTGAAGTAAGTGCTACCTAATTTACATCTTCTATTTTGGCCTTTATATCTGGCTGGGTTGAATATTCTGGTGGTCGATGTTTTTCTGAACTATTTTGTAACATCTTTTAAAAAAAATTGTAGTTGATAACTTATGTCTTTCCCTTTTCATATCTTCTTGGATATCTTGGTAGTGCCCATATGAAGAAATAGATTGAATATAGTATCTTCACATTTACTTGTAAATATGTTGAATTGCTTTTTTAAAAAGCTAGCTGTTAATCTGAAGTGGCATGACTTAAGTGCTGAGTCTTCTTCCTGTTATGTGTGTTTACAGTTAAAATCTGAAATATTTAATTTGACTAGAGCAATTATTCTTCTACCTACTAAGATGTGACATCCTTTATTTCTCAGAAATGTACTCATCCTTTCCCACTTCTATACTGTGTTATAGTATATTTTATTATTTAATGAATAATTGCATCAAAGTCATTAATAAATTTGTAATAGAAAATCTGTTGACTGTTTTGGAACTAGAGGGATCTCTAGATCTTTTGGGGCCACAGGGATTTTCAAGAAATCAAGCCGAGACCAAGGCTTTCTTTTTGAAGGATTTTTTTTTTCCTGCTGTTTCATTGGCCTTCCTTCATTTCTAAGATAGTGTAGATCTGATGTGTGCATCCTTGAGTGCATTTTCCCACAACATCTCTGAACCAGAATTCCCTTGTGATGGCAGAGCATGGGGGGAATCTGTCTAAAATGATTTTGACTCAAACTGCTTGGAAGAGGATACTTGTCTTTTCCACTGCTTTTACTTATAACTTATGCTTCTTAGATATTGACAAACCAGTGGCTGAGTTACATTCCTTATAGAGATGTGTTGAAGGCCATAAAGAATCCTTGAATCAGTAGTACTTGCTTTTTTAGCTCTTCTGACTCAATCCGATGCATTTTTAAATTGTTCTGAAGCTCTAAATGCTCTTTAAGCTTTTTTTTTTTTTAAAAAAAAAAAAGGCAGGGGGAGCCATTCTTTGGCTTAGGTTTTAAAATAGCATAGTTTTTGTTACTGTTAAGATTCTTCTAATTTTATCTTGAGCGTTCATTAACTTCTTAGCTTTAGCTGTGTGTTTTTAAAGCACATTAAACACAGATGAAGTGGTAAAATTCATCTTGAAGAGAATTAAACTCTGTATACAATTTTAGATTTTAAAAAAATGCCTTTGATGGGAACTCTTCACTTTATTATGCCATAAAAGTACCAGTAATGTTGACTTTTGTTTTGAAAAACTGTTTTTCTTGTAGTTTGAAGGAGGCGAGTCCTTGTCCAGCAGCAACTTGGGTCAAAGGTCTCGTCCTAGCAGCGACCTCAACAACAGTTCTGTGCAGTCTCCCGCTCACCTGAAGGTCCAGCGGAGTATATCAACTAATCAGAAACAACGGCGGTTCAGTGATCATGGTGGGGATGACATACCAACAAGTAAAGTAACATACACAATTTAAGTCTGAATGTGCAGTGTTTTGTGAACCTGGCAGGTCCACCACTCTGTGCATTTGTTGTGTATCTCATCGTGCTCCGCTGTGATGCTTTTATTTGTATGAACACTTCTATGGTAAATCTGGGTCAATGTAATTTACAGATTTAATTTTTTGGACTTGTTACTGGGTTGACTCACTGAATAAGAGCTTGAGGATGTTTCCTGTTTAGGAAGTAATGGCAAAATATTGGTCTGGATAAACCGAAAGGCTGCAAACCATTAGGTTTATCAGTACATTTGGAGTTGGGGCCAAATTGCTTGTTTCCAAGAGACAATAATTTTACCAAGTATTCAGGAAACATTTTCAGGTGAAAGTGGTTACATCAAATGGGGTGTTATATTTAAAACATTAAATGAAAGGTGATTTTTTTTTTTCTTCCTGTTAGAGAGAACTATCAAATTACTAGAAATATTTCTAAAATGTTTGGCCTTTTACTCTGCCTAATTTACATTGTTCTTTCTAATTTTTTTCCCAATACTATTCTCTCTTTGTGTTAGTGTATTGTTGTTTTTTCAAAAAAAAAAAAGAAACCAATATTGTGAAGATCATCAGCTGATGTAGTTTTATTTCAAGTGAATGTAAAATTCTGCTGATGGAGGATTTGCCCTAAAGCATTTTAAAGAATGATGAGGGGGGAAGAACTGTAATTTTTCCAAGTATAAACATGCTTTTAAACAAAGTAGTTCTAGGGTTTTCAGGGGAAAAGGATCTTTCATAGTGTTTAGTACTTTTTGCCACATATCTTTTCCTCTAAAAATAATAATTTGAAAAGTATCCTCTAATTCCTTTTTTCATAATATTGCACAAATTACATGGATTTAAAATGAGAATTAAAATACTCTTCTAGGATTTACATATTGATATAAAATGGGAACTAATTCTGAACTGCAAATTGGTAATGACGAGAGAGTGGGTAAAAAGAACGTAGGCTGTCAAAGCTCAATTTAATAGGTTGGTATATGTGCTGAGTTTGCAGTCATAGTTGTTCAAATGCTTTTTTTGGACTCGGGGAATTATATTTAGACTATTTTGGCCAAGAAAAATGCGGTGATTATTTTTGGGTATTATTAATACTGTTTTTATTTGGCAGTTGGTCCCTCAATTCCTCCTGCTGTGTCATACACAAAAAGGGCTCAGGCAAATAGTGTGGAAAGTGAACAGAAGGAAGACTGGGACAAAGATGTCTCACGCAAACTTAGCAGCACTGCAGTGGGATCCAAGGGAGAGATGGCTGCAAGTCCACTTGTGGGTCCAGAAAGAAAGAAATCAACTACTGTTCCCAGTGTGAGTGTGTGCGCTTTTTGCTTGTTATATTTATTTTTCCCTATTTAAACAAAATCTGCAGCATAAGGTTACTATAGACATAATGGTTACTGAATAAGCCACTAAGTCTATTTCTGGTAACTTCTACTGGCAGACAGAAATAGGCTACAGTCGATGTCTTTTAAAATAAACCTTTCCCTTCTCCCCACAACTTTACTTTTTCTAACACTAATGTAACAGTAAGCACAAGAATGTCTGCATTTGGGCAAACTGAAGATCTGTCAAGACAAATAGTGGATATTTAGGGA
>NW_009225149.1:32322-39849 GCF_000690835.1 Fulmarus glacialis
GCTCTTTTTCTGTTTTCTGATGCTTGTATATCTACAAGGAAGTCAAGGGACTTCCTGAATTGGAGATTTCATCTGAATGATCCTACATGATATCCCTCATGAACTTTTTTGTCTGTGAATTTGTCTGTTTAGCTTTCTGAAAGCACTTTATTTTGGACTTCAGAAATGGGGTGAGGTTGAGGGGGAATGACCCGCTTGTTCCATGGTGTGTGTGCCTTTTGATGTTATGAGTTACAACCTGGTTCTTGTTTTAAGAAATTATTAATTTGCTAGTTCTTCTGTTACGATATCATTCGTAGTTTTGTAAACCACTATCATATTACTGCCTCAGACATCTTTATTCCAAATAGGAGAGTCTGTCTCTCCTAATGTAAAAGCATCTACTTTGCCGTGTGGAAGTTCATGTGCAGTGGTATCAGTGTTTAGGATACACAGTGAAAAAATACTGTATAGTGTTTAAACAGCTACGTAGGAGCAAGAGTTCATGTCGGGGGCGGGGGGGGAGAAACACGCATGAATCATAATTTAAGGTTCAAGTATACTTTTTTCTATTTAAGAGACACACTGTATTAAATACAAAAATTCTGGCCATCTTTTAGTACAGTAGACAGGCAGCAGGATTTGGGATTCTGTGTGCTGGCTCCCATCTTGGATATTATGGGAAGATGATACACATTTCTGCTAGAATTCTCTTTAAACAAAATAAATGCTGAAGTTCATTTAACTCTTAATGTTCTACAGCCTGTGTCTGCAATACATCCGCAGATGCTTTAAAATTTTTTTTCAAATTTTAGAGGTTTTTTTCCCCCCACAAAGAGTCTTTGAAATTATGGCTGTGTGGATTGAAGGCAGGAACTTTGAGTCTTCTGAGATTAGATTTTATATCTGAGCTTTCCCAAAACTATAGTGCCCCAAAGCTGATTACAGTCATGTATGGTACAAGCTGATATGTCAAAAGCATTTCTCTGCTTTGTGAGATCTAATTAAAAGGAGTATCTTTGCTATGAAGAATGAGAAATTGATTTACTTGCTAATGGCAACTTCAGTATTTGTACATTTTTAGCTCTGTTACTATTTTGGGGACTTTGTGAAAGGCTTTGTGATGGGCACGATTAAGGAATAGTGGTGTCTGATACTGCAACAGTAGTTAAGGTTGAGCAGCTTACACAGAAAAAAGTGAATGTTTTTTAAAACTCAAACATTTAAAATGAACAAAGCTAATTTAATGTGCATTATATTTTAAAATACTTTTGTGTAACTTTGAGGGTAGCATGATATTAGGGAAGGCAGGATTTCTTAAAAACATATTTATCACCTTCAGTCATATTGGTCTAACTTACGAGAGTTTAATTTCAAAAACAGTTACTGCAGTTGTTAATCTTCCTTATGAATTGGCTTTAAAACAGCTTATTCAGTAGTCTCTGCAGGGTGATACTAATGCCGATGAGGGAGACCTAAACACACAGTAAATCTTGCAGAGTTTGTGATGTCCTACAGTACCTGAGTTTAGTGTGTTTGAAATCTTTTGCCAGCATGTATCAGTATGTAATTTTAGCACTTCGCAAACCTCTCCCATCCCAAATTTAATATGTACTGTATTAAAAACTGAGAATTGTACGTCATGTACTGCAAGTAAATCTTCAGCAGCTAATCTGTGCATGGCAGGGGGAGGAGGAGAATGTTTGTAGGTATTTTATGACGTGTGTGCAAACTGAAATTAGTAACAGAAGGAAAGTCCCATCAGTATTCGTTGCTACAAGACCTATTTGCCATGCTATCTACATCATAATTTCTGGGTTGACTGACACAGATAATCTTTTCATTTTTCTCTTGAAAACTCTTTTGACAGGGGGCAACAAACTGTAAGGCTGGAGCTCTACTTGGCAACTTAATGTGCACAGGGAAGCCTTTCAACCAGCCAGATAGATGTGTTCTCTGGGATTCGGGTTTGTTCCTTTGATCCCAGAGACAAATAATTCAGTAACACAGTATGTGGGAATTGGATAATAACACTTAGTAAAGCAAGTGTCAGCAAAATTAAATTTTCTGTTTTCTTTTAGCGTACTCTCAATTGTACAGTAATGAGGTGGTGAATGAGCTATTGGAAAAAAATAGCTGATGATATAAATGATTTGTGTCAACATATTAAATTAGTTCCTTTGAAGGCATTAAGAATATACATAAACGGCTGAAACTTTTTTTATTTGCTTCCAATGCTTACGTTTTTGTACAAGATAATGTATAGTAGAAGAAAGTATTTAATTTAATTTTAGTTTTAATTTTCTTCTAGAATAATGTATTTTCTGGTAGTGGAATGACAAGGAGGAACACTTACGTTTGTGAACGTTCTTCAGATCGCTATTCTGCAATACAGAATGGGAAGGACAACAGGTATTCTTCAACTTCTCTTGCTTATTAATTTGAGTACAAAACTGAGGCATGGAAGAAGTAGGTTATGCAATTAATCAATACCATTATGAAGCATGGTGTGAAATACATGAAGTCCGACTGTATGTTTTCATCTTGTCTTCCACTGCAGTTTCTATGTTTATGATGAAATGTATAACTAAATGTGTAGATCTGCCCTTGTCTCTTTTTATGCAATCACATTTATTACCAAGGGTGTCTTCTAACACAGGGTAAAGCAACTATGCTCACAACTGAGTAGGCAATTCTGCTGTGGAGAACTTCAGATGGATCGCCCTAAAGGTGTAGACTGATCTTTTTCATCGCTCAAAAAGTTGAAATTGTTAAGACTTGTCGATCCTTTTCGATATCATTTTTTGGCCTAAATAATATTTTAGTAATGATGGTAACCAATTTGTATCTGTATGTGGGATGATAATTACACTCAGTTTAGTATGTTTTGTTAAATACTATTGTATTTAACGCTGCCACAATTACTTTTTAAAAAATATGTTCTTTGTTCATCCTTGGTGTTAGTTAACCCCTGTACCTGAGTGAAGAAAAAAACATTGGCTTTAATGGAGAGTAATAAAAACTGGAGATCCTACTCTGATTTTTTTTTTTTTTAAGCTATTTAAATAAAACAGTTAAGGTAAAATGAACCAAAAAATCCCTAGCATGAAAAAACATAATCTAGTAATGAAGCATTTAATTTTGGAAATAAGAAAAGTATAGGGCTGTTGATCTATATTAAAATGATTAAAATGTCATTAAAATGAACATGTAAAGTACAGCTTTTTAAATTGCTTTAAGGAGGTATGTTAAAAAGCACAAAACTAATTTTCAATATTCATTTCAAATTATTAGATGGGTGTTTTCAAAAGTGTCTTTCCAAATTTTTTCATAGTGTTTAAAATATTTTAACAACTTTTGTAACAATTCTTTTTTAAAAAGAAAGAAGATAACACACGTCGTCTAGATTTAGGGTTAAAATATATACTAACATAGATTTTTCTTATCTCGCAAAGATTGATAAGGCTTTTCTTTCAATAGATTTAATACCAAAACCACTATAATGAGAAGGGATTTTATTTTGAAGTTTTTTGTTTTACAATTTTTTTTTTCTGTAGTATTGAAAAGACAGCTGACTCTTAATCCGTGTTCCTTTCATCAGTGCAATGAATATGCTCAGTTCTTTGAGCATGTTCTGAAAAATGAAGGACAAGAATTTTTTTTTGAGTTGCATTTTTGCCTTTCCTACCATACATTGTGTTGCAGTTCAGTTTGGATTTGGTGTAGCTGAACATCTTGTGTCATTGGATTATTCATCCAAAATCTTTACCCCTTTGCTACAAATATTATTTAGCTTTGGGACTGTTGTTGCTAATACATTATTAATGCAATTTCGTTTATGCTTGTAGAGGCACAGCTGTAGTCATTTGACTTTTGTTTTAAAAATTAGTAACACAGTAGTTTTGCCGCTACTTTCATCCCTTCCTTGCCACTTAGGCAAAGCAGAAATAAAAGTACCGGTGGAAGGAACTGTATCTTGAAAGGGTTGGTTCAGCCTAGCAGTGACTGGGATAGAGAGCCTGGTACAGAAGGTGAATATTTTTGCTTGAAGCAGAGCGGCAAGCAGCTGCAGGTGCCGCTCTGTGGGGCTCAGGAAAGAGCCTTCCCTCGACTGGGGGGAGCACTGCCTTCTTCCTGGGGTCGTGGGCAGACTTTTACATCATGTGTCTGACCAAGAAGTAATCTCCTGAGTGAGCTTTTACATCTTTTTAAAATTTTGTTTCACTTTCAATGCTTATTTGAAGGCAGGTTGAAGGGCTTTGGTTATCATGTGCCTGTAGGGATTTCATCTTTTGGAAGACATCCAGCATGGCAGCCCCAAGCACTGATAACCAAAGGATTTTTCAAATTGCGGTGCTGTCACTGTCAGAGGCATTTTATGGCATACTGACATTCTCAAAGGTATTGAAGATGACTTTCAGAAATTAATACAATTTTGTGTTGCTGAAGAAGTGTAGTAGCCATGTAATAAGGTACAAGTAATTCCACATATATAATGTTCCAAGGTGTTATCATGATAGAAAACAAAGTGATTAGAAATATAGACATGAGGCTGCCTATGTTTGGTTTGTCTTTCATTGTTCCTTAGTGATATAACACCTCTAACTATTTAATGGCTGAAGACATTTGGAAGAACTTAAATCAGAATGGAAAGGAATTTTTTTCCTCTCCTGAGAATATTTTGACCACTTACCAAAAGTTCAAAATTGGCAACTTTTTGGTAAATAAGGGGAAAAAATAATTCAGAATTGCTTTTGTGGCTGTTGAGTGGTTGCTGCCTGTTGACCTTCTCTTCCATAGGTCGGGGCTTTCTGATGGAGCTACCTTTCCCTTAAAACACTATGGAAAAGTCCAGAGAAGAAGTACAACTTGGTCCTTTAAAAACACAGTCACTTCTAAGTGATAATGTGACAGCAGTTCCAAGTGTTTCAAGTTTTAGGTGTTTGAGTTTTAACGGAAAATAAGGGTATTCACTTCACAAAAAGAGAGTCTATTTAATCAATCTAATTAAGTCTTCTGCAAATTTCTTTTTCAGTAATTTTTACTATTTCCATGTGCTCTTTGTAGTCTTGCTTCATTACTTTGAATAAAGTGTGTGTAAGCTTTAATCTTGGGAGGAATGAAAAGGCCTGATTTAACATATATGGTGATTTGATTTATGGATGAACATAATTTTCTCAGAATTCTGTATTCTTTACCTTATCTGACTAAGGCAGCCTGGTCACTCAGTCTTCTGGTTATTTAAACAGCACTTGCTATGTTATAAAAGAAAAAAATAATTATTTTCCCTGTTTTCTATGGGGTTTTACACTAACTTTTCTCTTCCCTTTTCATTTGTCTGTCCCTCCTGCCTTGCTGCCATGGTAAAAGCCTAACAGAAATGTCTGCAAGTAGCACATCCTCTGCAGGCTCTACAGTCGCTTCTGCTGTATCAACACGGCCTCGACATCAAAAGTCCATGTCTGCCTCTGGACATCCTATAAAAGTTACACTGCCAACCATCAAAGATGGCACTGAAGCTTACCGACCAAGGTAATAAATTGATTATTATTTCTTCAATGCTATGCACTTTAAAAATGTTGCTGTTCAGTTCATGATATGCTTCAGTATGTTTGTAATCTATTCAAAACTGTCATGTTGCATTCTGTTTCGAAACAGTAGCTTACTCAAGTAGTGTGGGTATTACAGATGATTTAAACCTGATTTTGTTCATTATACATGTTTGCATACAGTTAAAGAACTTCCTTGACTGCCTCCCTCTGGAAACTTCTGGAAAACTTAAGTAGTTAAAAATTTAACTAGTTTAGATAGGACCGTACAGCACAGACTGAAATGTTAACCTCTTGGTTTTGTAGATTGCTAGGCTCACTTCTGTCTAAAAGCACCATAGTATAGTTGCTCTTACTATTAACTGCCCAAATAGCTTTATATATTTAATATTTGTGCCAGATGATTACTACTTGAGAAATATCTGTTAAGTTTTTGGAGTGCTTGTGTGTTAAAGGTTTTGATGAACATATTTTTCCAGAAGAGGGCTGGGAACACTTTCAGATCTTAGTACAGACTTTTCTACCTTTTTCTTTTGTCCTATTATCTGTGTATACTTTTTTAACTGCTCTTAATACTTGAGACAGTTTGATTTTACGATGAAAATATCTCTTGATTATTTCTAAGTATGAATCATAAAAGCAAATCAGTAGCAGATTCAGGTTTAAAAAAAAAAGAATCGAGAGCAGGGGTTTTCTCCTATCTTTGAGAAATGGTTGTCATGTAGGAGGGTTTCTAGCATAGTCTTTCTCTTTATTTATGCTTCTGTTTTCCCAGCAGTGCAACTCAAAGAGTGCCTGCTGCTTCCCCGTCTGCTCATAGTATTAGCACTACCACTCCAGACCGAACCCGCTTTCCTCGGGGGAGTTCAAGTCGAAGCACTTTCCATGGTGAGCAGCTAAGGGAGCGGCGTAATGCCACTTACAATGGACCGCCCGCCTCACCATCACATGAAACCGGTGCTTTTGCACATGCTAGAAGAGGGACATCAACTGGTATAATAAGCAAGATAACTTCCAAGTTTGTTCGCAGGTTAGTACCTCGATTTTTAAGAGAAGAAAAAAAAAAAATCCCAGCCTGTAACTAGGGCCATAATTGTGAAATCACTGACAATTTCCAGTTTAAGTCTGAAGTAAATGTAAATTCAGTTAGAATGCTGCTTGTTTTGTGTGTTCTTCTAGAACCTGCCTTGTTTTACTTCTCTGTGTATATTGTAACCATTATGTTTGACCAACTATTCTGCTTCTTTATCTTAAAGGAGCAAGAGAACGCTACTCAAAAGGTTTTTTTGCTCATGCTTTACAGCTAAAATAAAAAGATGCTACAATTAAGTTAAAATCAAATTAACTTAAATACTGAAAGCAGTGACTTGAAAATGAGTCATTATTTAATGTTAACAATATTTTACATTTTTAACTGGGTGCAGTTTGTTGCAAGGGCTATATTTATAACGATTTTATTGCTGTGCTTAGAGGGAATAGGTATTAACAAATTATTTCAGGGAATTCTAAAATCTGTGAATAAATGAGAAGCTTAGAAGTGGGCGGAAGTCTGGATGTCTGGAAATACTAATATTTCAGTATCACGCAGCCTCTCGTGTCATGTTACCAGCTTCTTCAAATGTAAGTTCAGGATTCTGAAAGAAGAAAACCCACACATCCTGGACCTGCGTTCGTTCCTGTGATGATGCTAACAGTAATAATACTGTGAGGACAGGTGCTGGGAAAGACTTTCAAATACATTGTTTAATATCAAGTGACTGTTGACTTAGCAGTCACAATAGCTTTCCCAAAAGGGGACTTAATTTTCCGCTTGCCTCTTTCTAACAGTGATTTACCTGTAATTCTTAAGCCTACTTATGGATGTTTCCCTACTGCATTGTTGTCAGTCTTACAACAGAATTATATCTTAGAAATCTCTGATTTCTTTGCAGAATCATTCTGTTATGTACTGAGTTCTATCATTTGGGGGGGGGGGGGGGGGGGGGAGAAAAAAGCAAAA
>NW_009225149.1:39880-48604 GCF_000690835.1 Fulmarus glacialis
GGAGAGGGGAAGATAAAGTCAAAGCTAGGTTGAGCTAGTTGTTGCAAATTTGTAAGTAAAATACCATGAATTGGATAAGGTGATATTACAAGGGAAAAGAAGAGAGAAAGCTAGAAATGCAGTGATGTTCCTCATAAAATCGATTTAACCTGGTGAGCTGATAGTGCATCAGTGTGTGTCTAAGTAATAATACCTCCTATGATGACCTAAAAAAAAAAAAGTATGTGAATGATTTTCTTTTTTCAGAAACCTGAAGATACAGGACTATGATCCTCCATTATTGGTATCACCAGCACTTACATAGTTGGGGGAAGAGAGTTTGTTCTCTGGTTTCAAAAATAAAAAAAAAAGTTACAGGGAAATTAGTCAACTGTGTTGTCAGTGTAGATTTCCAAATGGGAAGAAAGGTATTTTCTGTTAAGTAACTAAGCAATTTCAAGAGCAGAGGCTGGGTTTTTTGCGTTATAGCTCATTATTATTTGCAAGGAATGGTATCTTGAATTTTTTTGAAGAGTCAGAGCAAAGAATTATTATTTTCATTATGTTAAACTACAATATTAAAGTAATATTGTAAACTATGTGTTTAGAATTAACATTGTAAATTGATGTTTTTTAAAATGATCTTTACTATAGAACATTTTTATACAATTTCCTATTATGTTTTATACTGCTAAAAATACATCTTCCTATACTGAAGGCCTTGTAGGGTTTTTGTTTGGTTTGTTGCTGGTGGTCGCATGGGGGTTTCTTGGTTTTGTTTTTTTAACTTTGGGTTGTTTGAGACTTTAGTGGCTGGGATTATATGAGGGAGGGTTGGTGTTCTTTTAGTTGGATCACATAACTGCATGCCTTTTAACTTCTGTACTGTTCAGGAAATAATGGCTTAAAGCATACTTTGATTAGAAGGTGTCATGAAAGACTTTTTTTACTATCTTTTGGCAAAGGTAAATGCCTTTTTGGGTAAGTATATAAAATAAATGCATAATGAGAATGCTTAATGAATAGGGTATTGAAGTATTTCGTATCAATGGTTTATGTCAAATGATACTTCTCTGTTAATTACTAAAGTATTTGTGTTTTGAAGGTATTAAATTAATTAGCTAATTGAAATTAGGTGCTAAAATGTTTGTACAGCAGCACTAGGAACGTACCTAGGTGGCTTATACAATCTATGGATGTTTTTCAAGTTGCTTCAGACTAAAAAGGCATAATACAAAAAACAGTTCCTTGGTAAAGTACAGCTCTAATTCAACAAGATAAAAAAAGATATATTTAACCTCAAGCTCACCGGTAATCTTACCAAAGTCAATGTAACAGCTGATTTGCTTAAAGTTAAGCAGATGTTGAAGTAACCTTTCTGAACTGGGCTCCAAACATTTTGTCTCGCAAACTCTTAGGCACGTCTTATTTTTAATTACTTGAGTGTGCTTAAGGATGGGCATGTACCTAAGTGCTTTAAGGACTGAGGTCTAAAGGCCTGGCACGGAAGGGTGCAGAGTGGAGCCCCCCTGGACCACCTTGATCAACTACTCCTCTGTGCTTGCTGAAATTACATGTGGCCATTGCTCTGTCTGCAGTAGGTTGAGAACAACATGTTAATTTTACCATCAATTTAAAAAAAACACTAAACAATTACATGTCAGAGCTGAAAGAAGTTAAGGTATCATAAAGAGAAATTAAAATTACAGCTGTGAAAAAAATACTATTAAACAGTATAAGGCTTGACATTACTGATTTATTTTTATTTTTTTGTTCGGTAGCTATTTAACATTGTTCTAGATATAGGTTTTCTTAACTTTTATTTTTCACCTTTATCATTGAATCTCAACCTTAACTTTGTTTTGAGGGATCCAAGTGAAGGCGAAGCCAGTGGCAGAACTGACACCTCAAGGTGAGGAGCCACTATTAATACTTCGCTCCTAGGTCTTTCGCATCAAGGTTTAAGTGATTTCTTAAAGATTTTTAATCAGGATGTAAAACAGAATAGTGCTTAAGTAATCTGCATTTTAAAAATGTTTTTTATTTGGGGGGAGGGGGTTTTCATGAGGCCCTTTATACCTCATTTTTGCTTTCTTGCGAAGTATTTAATATAAAACTTTATTTAAGCATATTCCTTTGAATAATAAAGCCCCCTGTAGGAGTTTATTTAGGCACCAATCATTTAGGCGCTTAAAATCATGTTTTGGCTTATCAATATTTAATGGTGTTTACTTTCGGTTTCAGTGGAAAATATTCAGTATACTTCGTGTGTGTCTGTGTGTATATACGTATATATTAAACTTTTACTATAGTTACATACTGTGTTCATTACTAAAGCTGCTGTTGGCCAGAAGTAAACACCTTATAGTCCCTGAGAAATGAATGTCACTTTGCACTGAGAAATAAAATAAGTGACATTCGGACAAAAAGGGTGGTGACTGCCAAATACTGAATTTGTATGGCAATTGCTGTACACAAATCTATAGATGCTTTGTTAGTAATAAAGCATTCCTTCATATGCTCATTTTCCAGTTTATCTGCTCTTTTGCCATGTTTCAGCATTTGGTTCTGCATTTTTGGTGTGCTTAGCACAGTGCATAACTTTTTATTTTTATGCTCTCTAATGAACAGGCATTGTAGTTTGCATTCTAAACTGGTCGCGTACAGAAAGTATCGGCTTAGTTTTCAAAACAGAAAGCCTTTATTTAAAAAAAAAGCAGCACATTCTTAACAGGATACATTGTTTAATACACAATGCATTTTATCTACATTAGCCCTTTTCAATTCAAAGTCTATTAGCTGTCGAATTCTTGACGTGGAAAGGGAAAAGAGATTAATCAAACGTGCAAATGAAATGAAGTGTGAAGTTGCTTTCAGCTCTTGCTTTCATTCTCTAGCTTCTTCTACTTTTTGTCATCCTACAGTGTCTGTTTTGGGCTAAAAGTCGTTTGAGATCTTATCCCTGCCATGCTCTACCCCTTAATATCAATGTGGTTCTCTGGGGATCACACTGAAAGTTAAATTAAAAATGCTTGTTTTGACTCCTCTCTGAAAAGTGACAGTTTATAGACTCTCAAAATGAGAACAGCACCTTTCCCCAGTGGTGGATGGGGAGGCATCAGGCATCTTAAGTACCTGGGACAAGAACAGAAGTAGTTGGCTGTGGAATACTTTAAAATAATTAGTGCTGTTTCTCAAAATGCTTTCTACAATGGAGTAAGTAATCTGTTCGGTAGGGAAGTGTCAGAGTAAGAACATTCATTGGAAACTACTCCTTGAAATTTTGTCCAAGTCATTTTATCAACTGAAATATTTTGTATTTACATGTCACTGTTTCTTCTGTGAAAAAGCTGCTGGCTGTGTACTCAACTGGTTGACAAACAAGCTGTTTATGACCAAATTACAGCACAAAATTCTGCTTCATCAGTTAAAATAAAGCACATTATTATAAGCTCTTTTTACACAGAGAGAGGTCAAAAATACACAATAAATGCAAAAGGGGGGAAAGGTGGAAAAGAGGGGAGGGAATTAACTGAAGACTTGTGAATCGCAGGGTGGGGTTTCTTCCTCTGCTGCTTTTACAGTATGATTTATGCTTCAGGATTATGTCCCTCAACTTCAGTTTTGTTGGTGTATGGCATGCTCCAAATCATGAAATCAGCAGAACTTCAGTCATGCTTTTACATAGATTCCACTTTCTTTGGAGCAGTATGGAGTAACGTGTGTTTGCTGCAGTTGCCATTGCACATGTTGTCATCAGGACGTTTTAGAGCAGGGGTTTCCAAACTTGCTTTCCTTTGTGCCACCACTGGGAGCTGCAGCAGTGCGGGTAGCAGCTCCCAGTGCTGTGCCAAAGCACGCATGAGTGTAGGAGATGGTGCACAACTGTTCAGCAGTATTCATCTAACTCTTTGAATTAGCTTGCGTGTGACTAGTGGTGTGTCAGTTGCAGTTTGGAAACCCCTGTTCTAGAACTGTATTTCTCTTCTGTCTCTTGGCTATACTGCTTTTATTTTTGACTGTTCTGTATGTCACTTCTTCCAGGAGTGCTTCTGGGGAGCCAAAAGACAGAGAGAAGGAGGATAGCAAAGATTCGAAGCCACGCTCCTTGCGGTTCACGTGGAGTATGAAGACCACTAGTTCTATGGACCCAAACGATATGATGAGAGAAATTCGTAAAGTGTTAGACGCTAATAACTGTGATTACGAACAAAAAGAGAGGTTTTTGCTCTTCTGTGTTCACGGCGATGCACGACAAGATAGCCTTGTTCAGTGGGAGATGGAAGTCTGCAAACTGCCACGATTGTCGCTCAATGGAGTTCGTTTCAAGAGAATATCTGGGACTTCTATCGCATTTAAGAACATTGCATCCAAGATAGCAAACGAGCTTAAGCTGTAAAGAGAACCTAAATTTTTTGGGATCAGGGAAGATTCATACATGATCTACACTTTGAATGTACTGGTTACGCCTAACGTGATTGGCCTGTGAAACTCCCCATGTAGAAATTGCCCTTATTGCAATAAGGTTATACATAGTTATTCAGAATTGTAAAGTTAAATCCAGTATGACCTATATTAAATAACTGTAGCTAAAGAAGTTATGTTCACATGTACAGGTAAGTATATAGAGCATTCTGTTCATTTTATGTTCATAGAGTTGTATAATAAAAAGATGACTGCTTAAATTCAGATCTTGTATAGTTGTCTAGATTTCTGCACAGAAATGTATGTTTGATGCTTTCAGTTGGAAAAGTTTTTCCCTATCATTTACATTTTTGGTGGTTTTTATAAGTCTTACCTCTATCATGTGTTTTTAAAAAAACTTGTGTCCTGAGTCAAATGCACAAAAATAGTTTTCACAACTGTAGCATGACCATTTTTAATTATTTAAAGATTGTTCATGATTTGAACCAAAAGTCGGTGAATAATCGGCTTTTGTTCTACACGAGACTGTTCCTGCTTATCTTTGGCTCTTATCCTTGTTATTGGACAGTGTTTAGTTGGGGAAAAAAAAAAAATACATGTTTACAGTGTTGGCACTTACAGTTTAAAAACTTTGTTCTGCCTTAGGCCAGCTCAGAGCTGTGGGGGAACAGAAACCAGGCGTACGTGATGTTCTGTCTGCAAATTACAGTGCTTACTCCCATGGCCCATTAACAAATGTAGCACCAAAATGGAGAACCATAATTATTTCATTTGAGTATCATGGTGTAAAATATCACTTGTTTGCTGCCTTCAGAATACTATAAATTCCATTTTACGGAAATACATTAATATTGGGACTGTTTAATAGCACAAGATAATCTGAAGTGTTGACCAATTGTATAAGTTAATAATACCACCTCAGGAATTAGCTTGGCTTTTGGAACATGTGCCCCCAAAGAGTACATGCAATTCCACGTAATATTTTACAGCTAAACATACATTGTTTATAATGATAAATTGTTGATTTATGCTTTCGTGGTTGTACAGTTTGTTCCCATGTAACCTGTTTGTGTTTAATATTTTACCAGATTTCTTGTATTTATTCCACATCATTATGCCTGTAATGTGCAGCTTTGTAATTAGGCACTTGCCTACAGAAAAGAAAAAAAAAAAAAAACAACCCCACATTTTTTTCCTTCATAATTAATGATTATAAACTATGTAAAACCACTAGTACTGGTACATTTTAATACTTGTTATTTTGTACTGAATTAACCATAGAGGTTGGTTGTGCAATGTTATTTAATGTCGTAATTACTGTAATATCAACATATGGGCCCCATCTGCACACTCTTGTGAAGAATAGAAAGTTCATTAAGAAATTGTCACTTTAAAAAATAAAAACTAAAAAAAAAGCTGTGGTAAACTCTGTAACCCTAAGTTAGAAGGCTGTAAGTGTAGTAAATGTGCCATTCTCTAATGGCTTCTTGACCGAGGTGGACTTTACATACTGTACTGTGATGTAGCTTTCCTATGTAACAGTTATGTTCGGAAATGGACGTGTATTGTTGCCTTAGAAAAAGGGTGGTGTTTGGAAAGAAAGAACTGTAGCCCCTTTTCTTTTTTTATCTGATGTTCATTGAAACAAAATCTGATGCAAGTCATCTTGATTCACTGGTGCACTCTATTAAAACTTACTTGAACAGTTCTCATACTAAAATACTTGTTGTTTGCCCTTTATAAAAGCGCAATAATTACTGCAGGTAGCAAAATAGTCTAAAGGTGTACAGACTTCAGCATTGTGTGAATGCAGGATTAGCATTGCATTGGTTCTGTGGTCCTGCACTGTCCAGAAAGTATCAGTGGTTTAGCACTTCTTAGAAATAGAGTGTCCAGGAGCTTTCCAGAAATTCACCAAAAATCAGCCTCAGGAGGGGTTTGTGTGTCTGCTCAATTTACCCATAAATATCCATGAATGTTCAATTATCCTTGAAAATACACCACTGGAACGTAACTGTGATGTTAGTCCAAGATCATGTATGAACTTAGTCATGAAACAAAACCCTTTGCTTTTTTGGAAGGTTCAGTGGAAAAAATACAGGTCATGCTGTGAGACGGTAGATTAAGTACTTAAGGTAGCTTCCCGCTTAACAGGCCCTGTTTTTACCTGGCTAACTTTGCCCTACATTGTTCCTGGTTTTCAGCGCTTCATGTAACCGGAGATGTATTAGTGTTCCACAAAACACAGACAACATTTCAGGAGGACAGAGGTTACAAATTTTCGTTCAACTGTCCCATGAAACTCGGCACCCCAAAGTGCCAATCTAATGTTTCTATATATGGGCAGTTTGTGCATGGTATTATTTCCAGTAACTGCCAGCAGTGTGAAATTGCTCCTTCCTTCTTTTGCCATGTTGGAAGATGAGCTGTGAACCACCTTACGCTCTCCGTAGCAAATACACCGAGTGCTTCAGTGAGGTCATGATCTGGGTGTGAAAGGAGTAGCTGCACCCAAACGTGTTACTTGTCTTTCCAAATCTCCTGTTCCTGGCAGGAATAAGATGGGAAGATCTGAGAAGAGACTTTTTCAGAACTGCTGGTTTTATGGGCAAGCGGAGCATGCTTAGTATGGAAATCGGTAGGACGTTGCATACTGAATCCTCAATGCCCGTTGTTGAGTCTCTCAACTGCTGCCTTGTCATGTACCTGTTGGGTGTAAGCTACTCCTTGGGTAAGAGTGGGATAAGAACATTTGGATCCAAAACGCAGCTTGACTTTCATGTGGGAGGGGATCAGCGTGGCATTTTATCAGCACAGCTTTAACTTGAGAACTCTGAAAGACAGTTAAATGCCACATCATGCTCCGCAGCTCCAGGCAGGGACAGGAATGTCTCGGATCTTCAGAGGGCTTACGTATTCGATTGTAATTTCTTGGCAGCGTTTCTATGGGGTATTTCGGGTGGGCGGGGGGTGAACAGTTAGACTACGGCACGGTTCTGCTGTTTTGAGTTGGGGTTGGTTTTTTGCTTTATTTCTTTAAGATTTACAGACGCTTCCAAAATAAGTAGATCCCTTTTCATGCGGTCCAATTTAAAACATTAAAATGTTTATAGGTCAATGAAAGGACTATAAATGTTCACTCCTGCTTCTGTGGATGAAAAATAATGTTTGAGAACCAAGTGGCGTCATTAATGCCATATAGTTACGATGATGCTAAAATTCCATGAGCTGTTACGCATGAGGCTTTTGATACCCAGTGTCATACACCTAAGAGGCACCTTGGACCTCTTAATCTCGGAACGTGTTGTGGTTCCCCTGCCGCCAGGCAAATGGAGACAGTGAATCTCGGTTGAGATTCTGAGGTTTTCATAGTTGAACTCTGGAAAATGAAACAAACTCGTGAGGTACAAACCCAGTCTGTGGGGAAAGGCCTCCCCCTCTTAAGAAGACATTATCTTCCAGTATCCTTGCAAAGTATCTGTTCAGTAATAGATCTATAAATAGAAAACCTAGGCACAAACACTTTCCAAAGCCCCAGAAAAATATTTAATGCTTTTTTTTTTTCCTTTAAAATTTTTCAAGGTAGCTTGAGGTTAACAAGACGAGAGATCCCATTCAACAGCCACTTACAGATTATTGATAATTTATTTCTTGATGCTGCTACTTCATCAGATCAAGCAATTACTTCATTCCTCAAACTATCTTAAGAAAGTAGCACATTAAACTCTACAGCCATGTATCAGAGCATGCAAAATTTAACTCCTACACCTTGCTGCTTCAGGCTCCCTACCATGTGATTATTGTTAAAATAGGTACTGGACCTGTGGTGCTGCTCTGTTTCGCTGTCTCTGCAGTGTTTAGGACATACCTGCACCTCCAGGACGTGGCAAGTTCAGCACCCGGCTCCAGGAGGTAGGGGAGAGAACTGGGGGGCTCAGAAACAGGCCCTGCAGGCGCTGCCGCAGCCAAGGCCCGGAGGAAGGAGCAGCGCCGAGGGCCACACATGGTCTGTGGTAGGTGTCCACGTAGGACTGGTACTCGGAGCGTGAAATCCTGTCCTGGGTTTAGGTCTCCACCTCAACCTTCTGGAGATTTAAATTAAAAACCTGACAATGGTAGCAGGAGTGGTGACACCTTTAATATAAAATAGGGGAAGGGATAGAACACTTTTCCCGTAGCGACGGGATGTGAGTTAGCTCACATCTTCCAGCCTTCAGAGGACTTGGCCAAGCTGTCCCTTACACAGCTTTCTGGCTGGAGCTGTGGCGATGGTGAAACACCGTCCCTGAGGCAGAGAACTATGCTAGGTGCAGGATTTAC
>NW_009225149.1:48637-49134 GCF_000690835.1 Fulmarus glacialis
TGAAGGCTTTGTTCCTTGGTAAGAAAAAGCTGCAGTAAAGCATTAGTCTGTATCTGCTTGTCTGAAGCATTTGTGTATGTATCAAATGTTGATAAATATACCAACTGGTTTAGTAAATTGTATCAATCCTCCCTATACAATTTTGCTTTTCTTGATCTACTCCAGCTACACGAACACCACTTAGACAGCGCAACCATTGACCCGCAGCCCACCCAGCTGCGGAGGCGCGCGGCTGTCAGCCTCCCCCTGCCTCTGGGCGAAAGAAAACCACTGGCAAACTCTGCGTTTAAGTGAAGGCTTTGGTACTTTCCCCTTGGCCGGGGGTAGCAGAACAGAGCCCTGTGTGCCGGAGATGCTGTTCACCCGACGTTACAGGTGGGAACACCTGTAATAGAGGGATCACTAGGGAGTTTGGCTTTTTTTGGACGGTAAAAACCCGCTGCTGGGGCGGAGCGGTGCGTGCGATGCCGGGGAAGGAGCCATTTCAGCGTCTCGCT
>NW_009225150.1:0-42792 GCF_000690835.1 Fulmarus glacialis
GGGGCCGGGAGCCCGGAGCCCCGGCCCCTCTGCTCTGCGGGGCTGCTGGGGGAGCAGAAGCCTTCGGAGAAGATGGGAGACTCTGCTTAACTGCTGAAGATACCGGTTCTTTAGTCAAATGAATTCTGTATCAGGGGTAGGGCGTTTTGCAAATGATATCGAAGGAAGAAAAGACAAAGGCAAAGCTGTAAGTGTTCGGTTTTTTTAAACAGCGCTTTTGTGACATTCAGCAGCTGCAGCAAAATGACTCAGCAGCAGCGCCTCTGCTTGGGTTTTACTTGTTGAAATTTCACTTTTGAAAACCGAATGGTAGTTTGTCTTTAACAAGGTGACCAGTTGAATTGCACTAACGTGAATGTTAAAAATAACTTCCGGTTTAATACATTAAAAATATAGAAAGCTATGTTTTTACCCGCTATTCTTTTTACAGAAGCAACTTTGTAAGTGATTTTTCTGAGAACTTGTATTTAAAATTTCTACTGCTAGCTCGATTTTTTTTTTTTTTTGAGTAGTAAGAAAAAAGTGGTGTTTATCGTGACAGTATAATTCTGTATTTTTCTAAGTTTTGTGGCATTTGAGTCGTTTGTGAGTAATTTCATACCAGTGAGAAACAGATAGCACTATGGTGTGTTGATAATCAAGTTTTGTATACAGCTGAAACAATCAGCTAAATTCATACAAAATTTATGAAGTCCTGACCAAAGTCTGTGTGAGCTGTGGGTATGGTGTATTACCCAGAAATACTTTTAAAAACAAAACAAAAAACAACAACCAAAAAAACCCCACCAACAACAAAAAAACCACTGCTTTAAGTAATTCTTAGCTATAAAGTTGGCCTGATTTTCTGGTTGTTCAGAGTATTTTCCTTTGGGTGGTGACCTGACATGTTCTGAAGCATCATCTGCTGTGAAGGCAATGCAGGATGACAGGATTAAAGCTTCTGGAGGAAATCATGTTTGTTCTTGACTGAAAGAGGAAATGGTATAACAAAAAGTAAAGGCAGGAGGAAAGGTGGTAGCCATAAGTAATAATTTATAAATGCAGGCCTTATTCATCATGCCTGGGCAAGGGGGAGACTACTAACGATGCTGTTAGTCACACAGATTGCTTGCCTATCTGGGATTCTTTGTGGGGCAGTAACAAGGAAAAATATCAAAAAAAAAAGAAACTAAAGCCCAAGCGTCACAACATATGCTGCATTTGTGACTTTTACTGCTGGTAGCGAGACACTGCTGAACTGAGCTAAAATTTTGATTTGACTTTTTTAATCTGTATTGATGTTGTCCCACTTTACCTTTCCAACTGTTAATTTACAGCCTCACATGAAAGCTCAAAAAGCAAGTAAAGAACAGCAGTTTGATGTAATGAACAAACATTACAAACAGCTTGAGAGTCGCCTGGATGAGATGCTCTCTAGGATTGCTAAGGAAACTGAGGAAATCAAGGACTTGGAGCAACAGCTCACTGACGGTAAACTTTTCTTTTTGTCTTACAGTATTTCTTGTATCTAGGATAACATGACAATTGAACTGAGGATTCAGTTTTGTTTAACTTTGCTTAAATTAAATACAGAATATGTAGGAAGAGGTTGAAAACTATTCTTCACTGATCTAAAAAGAGACTTCGTGTACAGTTAAATTTTTTTTCTTTTTTTTAGTCACCTCACTTGTACATGGTTGGGGGAGGGTAGTTTGCAAGATTTTTCTTTCTTTTTCTTTTTTTTTTTTTTCCCCCTTGTTTTTGTAAGGTCGGGGGGAAGCAAACAATTGCTTTGACTAAGTGACTGATTTGTTGCTCTGGGGTTCCGGATCAAAATGCAAGGCAGGAAAGCCCTTGATCGAGTCTGAGCTGAGTGGTGTTGGTTACTTCACATAACCTTGTGATCTGCAATTTTGTTGTCACAGCAGAAGAAAGGATTACTCTGCTTTTAATTGTATGAGTAAAGTATTAATAGTTAATACCCTTATGATGTCGTCTTTTCATTTCTACTTCAGATAATAATCTAAAATATTAAAGAGCTGTTACGTAGCTAGTACTCGAGCTGACTGAGATTCGCTCATGATTGTAGCCTCTATAGAAGTGTCTTTTACATTCTGTGTATCAATTGAAACTGACTTAATAAAGTCAATGAAATAAACTTATGTATACATTTACTATATACCTAGTCTATGTGAAAGTAAATATCCCAGAAAAGAATATAAATATAAAAATTGAAACAAAATTGATTTAGGTGTAAAGGTAGTAAATGTCATCTTAAGTGGGAAGTGGGAATGCACAATGAACTGCATTTTCTTTTTAACTCTTCCAGTGGTCAGGTTAATACAGTAACTTGGGAACTCCTAGCCTTTAAAATACAGCACAGGTATTTTCTGGTTGAGTTCTAGTTACTTGTTGTTACTATGTATTTCAATAGGTCAACATCTTAAAAAAAATTAAGAAAGGCAGTTTTGTTTGTTTCATAAATAAGTGTGGTTTCTTAACTATCTCAAATTTGTTCTGCATTTCTGCAGGTCAAATAGCAACAAATGAAGCACTGAAAAGGGATTTAGAAAGTGTTATCATTGGATTACAGGAATACCTGGAAAGTGTTAAGTGTCAGGCAAAACACGCCAGCGATCAATGTAAGGAGTTGCAGAAGGATAAAGAATCTTTGCTACAAAGATTGGCAGATCTAGAGGAGGAAAGAAACAACCTGGAAATAGTTGCCATGGATGCAGAAAATATGAGAAAAGTAAGGCTTAATACTATGTTTCTTCCCAAATTCAGATACCTGAGAATAAACTTAGAAAAAAAATAAGCAACTGACCAAATTGGGAATAGCAAAGCACAGTTCCTTGGAAAAAACTAATTTTTTGATATGGTAACTTCAATTACATGTGCCCACGCACATTAAGAACAGAATTTGGCCTTTAAAACCAGTTGCAAGAGACATACAGTAAATCTGTACTTTATGGAAGATGTCTAAGAAATGCAGGCTTTACCTTTCAGACGCTACTAAAAATAGATTTGCTGTTGATACCATAGTGAATTGCATTAGTGAAAACTGTCTGGACACTAGCTTGCATCTGTCCTATCGGTCAATTACTTAGAGAGCTGTCTTAGTATCCTGGTAAGTTTTATGTAAACCTTAACACCAGGGACAAATGTGTATCACTTTAAGCTACACCTTTCTAACTTGAGTGTAGATTTCTGTCAGTCTGTCACAGTAGCGTCATTGACCTGACCTTTGTATGTAGTAGTGCCACCTAGCTTTAAGTTTTAATGTTTAGTGATTAGGGTTAATGTCTCTATTTTGATCTATCTGCCGTCACATTGGTGATGACTTCCAGAGGAAGAGACGCAATGTACTCTAAGAAATCCTGGCTCTCCTGTGTACATATTTCTAAAACGAATGTAAAATTCCAGGAAATTGCAATGCTAGAAGGTGCACTTCAAGAGCAGCGAGAAATAAATGAATCGCTTAGAGATGCACAAGGGGACATCAGCGCCTATGAGGCTGAACTGGAAGCACAGCTAAGAGACAGAGACACTGAAGCCAATCAGCAAAAAGAAGAATTGGAAAGACTGAAACAACTTAGCCAGGTAAGAACAGAGCTCTTATGCTGCAAAAGGGATAATATACCCCGGGACGAGGGATGACCAAACTTTCCTCCATACCACATCTCCAATGTTGACTTGCAAATAATTGTTGGTTTAGGTGTGCCCCCAAATGGAAGGTGGTATCAGTTTGCTAGGATTTATAACTCTGCATTGAAGCAAGGTACAGATCATTTGGGGACCCTGTAGAGAATATTCACCATATTTAAAGGGAAAATAATAATCTGCATCTTTTTGCACACATCAAAGACATGACACGACACTAAAGCAGTCCTGTGAAAAGTAGCAGGTGAAAGTTTGCCTTTGCTCTTTGTAGTAGAAATTGAGTTTTATAGCACATCTCTTTTTTTTTTTTTTTTTTTTTGTAATATATTATAAAGTAGTAGCTTTCTGCTGGGGAAGAATAATGTATGCTTTAATTTGTACAGTCTCATTTTGTCTTACTGTTGGGTTGTCTTACATTTGGATTTGTGTATGATGGTGATGTACAGTAACTGCTATCTTGGTTCAGTTTCCATTCATCAGAAATCAACATGGTGGGGTTTTTTTTGCAAGACGTATTCCAACTGCATATTCCAGATTGCAGGCAGAAATGAAAATGCAAAACAGTAAAGTGTGGTGTTGTGTCCCCAACCCCTCCAAGTATTTTAGTTTTGATGTTTCAGGAAAAACTTGAAAGTTCTCTGTAGAACACTGATAAAATGTAAATCTGTCAGTTACCTGGTGGGTAGGTCATGCTCATGCTAGGTCTAGGTTAGAATTTACAGTACAAGTCATGATGATAATGATGTTTTAAGTGCACCTGTTACGTATATATGGTGATAGGTTGATTTGGGATGGTTAGGGTTGTTTTTTGGGTTTTTTTTTTTTAGGAGGTGTGGTCATATTGTTTTAAGAAATATAGATGCTGTATATTTGGGTGACAGGTTGGGGTTGGGAGTGGGGATATTAATCTGAAAATTTTCTGTGTTTGTAGATGGAACTGTCAGCCCTCCAAGCTGAACTTGAAAAAGAAAGGCAAGCATTAGAGAATGCTCTGGCCAAAGCACAACTAGCAGAAGAGAAGGAACAACAAAATTACAAGCTCCTTTCTCAGTTCAAACATTTGCAGGTGAAGTATTTGTTGCCTTTAAAAAGTTACCTGATAAGCAGGTTTCCCCACTCTCCCAAGGGGAAAGTGATAAGAATTCTAAAGGATTCTGTGTGAGTCTTGTTTTGAAGTTCAGCAGTATTTTTGACTTCTCCTGACTTTAATTTTCTTGTCCAGAGACCCTACACCATAGTCTTTTATCTGTCTATTTTAGATATTTAGATTGACCTTTGAAATAATTTCAGAGCTGCTTGGTTATACTGCAGAGGGAGTGATAAATTGTTATATCTATGTTAACTTCCCACAACCTTCATCCAGTACATGTCAGTAAGAAAACTATTTGGATGCAGAAGAAAAAAACTGATCCAATACCTAAAGCAGAATTTATTGCCTCTGTTTAAAGCTGTGATCCAGAGGAATCTGACTTAATTGCCACAAAGCAGTAGGGGCGTCCAAGTACAATAGGCAACAGAGCTTGCGATCGTTGAACTCACAGGCATTTCATGAACTGCATATGTGTTGAAACACCTCTACTTTAACAGTGTCACAGATCAGTGCCTCATCTTAACTGAGATTAGAAACTGAGTGTTCCTCTTCCTGAAGCTGCTGAAAGGCTCAATCAGCAGGATTTCTCTAGGCAAGGGTAATATACTGGGTTCAAGATCTTCAAAATATGGTTGGCAAAGAAACATGCACACCCCCTGCCCCCCCCCTTTTTTTTTTTTTTTTAAGTGCTGCATGATTAAAGCAGTTTCGCTCATTGTGGGAAGGCTGGGTTCAGTCCTTCTTTGTACGCATCAGATCCCTTTTTCTTATCTCACATACTCCTCAGAAGATACAATGACCACCAGAATAGAATAGAATAGTTCATTTGGAAGGGACCTACAATGAACGTCTAGTCCAACTGCCTGACCACTTCAGGAAGAGCTTATAAAGGATCCTCACCAGCCATTAACACTGTCATTGTTGCTGAAGCTTGCCAATGTACAGAGAAAAGTTCAAGACCAATGGGGCCAGGACAAGTGTGACTTTTTAAAGGTCTAGTGACTGGAACAGTGTCTGCAATTGTTCCCTCCTCTATTACGGATAGATAGTGTGACAGGCTTCTGTATGCCACTGGGCTTTACTTATGTAAAGACAGTACTTCCTTAGTTTAAGGAAAGGATAAGATCATTTTTGAACTGGCATTTAAATACTTTTCAACATAAAGGAAACTGAAAGGCAAAGATTGTTTGGGATGTTCTTGTTTTGTGGTTCAGGCCACACTGAAAAAAATGTTTGGACTCTTTATTTAAAAAACAGAAAAACCAACCAAACAAAAAAAAAACCCCAACCCCCAAAAAACCCAACAACAACAACAATAAAAACCCCAAAACAGATCTAGCTTTTATCGTTTGTGCATTTGTTTGCTTATGGTTGTGTGGGTGGGTTTTTTGTCTAGTGTTTTTGTTTTGTTTTTTTTTTTTAGGGAGACAATAATCTCCTGAAACAACAGCTTAAAGATCTTCAGAATCAGCTAAACCATGCGGTTGGTAACTTAATTCATCCTGAGGAAGTCTTAGCTTGTATAAATGAACTCAAGCAAAAGCTTCAGACAGGAGTTGGAGAGATTAAGTGAGTAAAATAAACGTACAAACAGTGTTAGATTTGTGCATGTGAAAGTGGTAAGTACATGAGAGCAACAAGGTGTATGTGCTGCATCATACTGACTGCAGTATGGGGGCAGTTCAAACATGAACTTCAGCACTCTGTTGTAGTTAAGAGAACATCACCTAAGTTCAGTAATTATATTACTGAGGGAAATATGTAGTCCTCTTGGGTTTCACTGTGAGAGACAGGGCAAACTTCTTCCGCCCCCTTTGTCCCCAGCAACAAAGAATTGTAATAAACAAAGACAGAATGGTATAAATAGAGCTGGGGTGGAGGTCTGTCTGTGCAGTGTAACGTGTTCAGTGCTGCCCCTGAATTCATTTACACTGGATGTCTTAAACTTGGACTATTATATTAGGCTTTGTTATTTCAGTATCTCGTATACAATTTAAAATCACTATTTTCTGTCTTGGAACCTGGATTGTTTCTCTTTCAGATGTCAGAATTCAGCTGATGTTTTAGGGAAAAGCCTTGCAAATCTGCAGAAAGAATTTAATGACATCCTTGCTGATGCTCAGAAGGAAAAAGAGAAAGCATGGGCTAGACAGAGACAATTGCAGGAAGAAATGGTATCCCAGCAGGAAAAACTGGAAGAAGTACAGGAGAAATATAGACAGGCACGTATCAAAACAACAAAAGCAAGAGTAAGACAATTTCAGCTTAGTCTAAAAAATGTAACTCGCAGCTGAAGGATCAAGTTTCACTACGGATGTAGCTTTGCTACCCTCTATCTTTCAGAGAAGTATAATTTTACTGAAGGTAGACAAACTGAGTACATTTACTTGTCAGAAACACATTGACAACTTGCATCAGAGCAGGATACTGTTACTTGTGATTAGAACAAGAATACTAACCATTATTAGAGTTTTGATTTTCCTATTGTGCACAAATGTATGTCATGTAGTAATTTTCATTATAAAGAAACTGTATAAGCAGGCAAAAGCTTCTGAAGAAGGAAAACAAACAATTGACCACTTCCATGCTGTGTATACTGTGCAATTCTGGTTAAAGTAGTGAAATACATAAGCCGTTCTTGCTTTCTTTTGATAAGTGTTAAATCGGATATTTGACAGGACACGTGCTCCTTTGCAACATTTTGTTGGCTTTTATTATATAAAGCTTGCAACAATGTTGCTTGGAGAAGGGGTTAATGTGCATTAAAACTTCCACAAGAAAGCTCTAATTTTAGCTGTATGGTAACAAGGAGGGACCCACTTTTTGGTGTTCGTGTCACAGTGGAGTCTGTTTTTTGTTTGTTTGGTTGGGGTTTTTAAAATTATTTATTAATATTTATGATTTTTCTTTATGATTTTTGGCTGATTATTTGGTGAATTAGAACTTAGACTCAATGATACATCTCAGAGGCAACAAAGAGTTTAATTATAGGTAGAAAAATATAGCCAGTAACCTCCTTGAAAGATCACTATGCATACTGCTACCAAAATAACGTGGGCACTTTTAAAATGTAATAGTTATAGTGGCAAAGCAGTTCTTTTTCCTGTCTCTTCTGGTACAAAGTATGCTGGTAACTGCACTTCCCAAAAAGTTATTTCTATAAATTATTACAGTAGGGTGGCTTTTGGTTGAAAAATTTCTGGCTACTCATTCTAACTTATTTCACTTACAGGTTAAAGCTGAAAACAGGCAGAATAAGAACAAGGTCCATCAGTTAGAGAATGAAATTCAACATTTACGTGAAAAAATAAAGAGCATGGAAGAAATTCAGGGCCTTGCTGATCAACAGCTCCAAGAGGCAGATGAAGAGAAAGAGACTATTCTTGCTCAACTGGAAGATTTAGAGAAAAGGGTATGAATGAGTAAGGACAAGTCCATGCACTGTGTTTGCTCATGAAAAGAAGATTCAAAAACTTCTGAATTATTTTGCTTTCTAAGATAGATCAAATACAGAAAGGAACACAGAGGTTAAATATAATATCTTTCTTTTCCTTAAAATTTATTGGCTGTCCTTGCTTTAGTTTTTTTCCTGTTATTTCTATGCATACAATACCAAATGGGATATGTGGGGGGGGAAAAGTCATACCAACAGAAAGCCTTTCTTCCATGCTGCTTTTTACTTAAAACTTATAAAACCTATTGTTTTCCTGGTTTCAGAAAAAAATAGAAGATGCCAGGGCACAAATGCAATTTGTCCATCTAGATAAAGAACTGAAGGAATTAAAGAGAGCAATCATCACTTCAGATAAACTGGCAGCGAGAGAGCTCTCCATTGCTAAAAATCAGCTAAAGGCTCTTCATGGGACCGTTCTCAGAATTAATCAGGAGCGAGCTGAGGTAAATCAACATTGGTAATTAATTGCTTGTATATAAGTAGTACTTTCTAATGCCATCATAATGGGAACAGTCCTGGTGTTGTCTTTTAAATTCAGCTTCAAAGCATTATTCTGAATTGTCCTGCTGTACAGGAGCTCTTGCTTCAGACAGAGTCTCATCTTGAAATATAGTAGATGAATGCCTGACTAAATTTGGATATGGACAGGCTTTCTTGCTGTGTGTTAGAAGGTGAGGGAGAGGCAAGTTTAATCTCATATTAATTGAAATTCAAACAATAGATAATACATTGTTACGTAAGATAGAAAAGCAAAAGAAGGGACTATGGAAGTTTGTTCTTAGACTTCGGGTTTTTAAATGGAGCCATTTTTGGCTACATACTAGCATCTCCTCTGTAGAAATACTGTAAAGTTAAAGGAGAAACATTATTTTACATAAACTTTGCCAGTTTCTGGAATTTCAGAACAGACAAGTGCTGATACGTCTTATTAGTCAGCTTTTCACAAAGCTGCATGAGACATCTGCAAGCTTGTGAAGTATTCTTGCAAACTAAAGCTCAAACTAAAATTTCAATTTCAGGAGATTGAGGAAGCCGAAGAGTTCTGTGCTGAGGCAGCTCGTGCAGCTCGGGATCTTGCCAGAGCAGAAGCAGAAATAGAATTGTTACAACAACTCCTTAAAGAGAAGGAAGAACAAGTAGGTTGCAGTGATGTTTGCTTTATATTATATGAGGAGGATAAAATACTTAGATATATTGGTTCACTGACTTTCTGAAAATGCCGTAGAGGTGTCTGCCGCGCTCTTTTTCCTCAAGTTTTCCCAAGTCACAATATTCTTCCCTCCCCTGACATCTGCCAAAGAACAAAACGAAAACCTCATTGACTTGAGCTGCTGACTTTTAAGGAAAACTATCACCTGTTCACTTAAATGCCTTTATGTGGCTATGTCTGTAAGCCTTGGTCATAGGAGGGGATGAGAAGAACAATTTTGTTGCATCAAAGTGGTACATGCGTTTTGCTGAGTGAGCTTTTTTGTAGGGATGGATGGGCATGTTTGAAAAAGTTTTAGCACAGTCTAATTTGAACTGAAGTGCTTTACTTTGATTTAGACATATTTTAAATAGTTTCAGCATGAAATGGAGAAAGCTGGTGAGAAGACTGTTGCATCAAGCTCTCAGAAGTTTGAAATTGATAAATTAAATGAAGCTATGGAGCAACAAAAAGCAGAAATTGACCGTTTAAGATGCCTGTTGGGTAACATCGGGACAGGTAATCTCTCTTTTCTCTCCACTTCTTGTGGATAAGCACGGATGCAGAACACTTCACTTTCTTCTCCATATTTCTCACAGTTTGATCTGAGAAGCTGTTCAGAGCTCTGGAAGTTTATTCTAGGAGAATAAACTGTTCAGGATACCTTCCTGTACAGTTCCTATACAGGATACATTCAGTCCTTAAATCACAGTGCTTCAGTGGATTCTCTGTATCTATGTATATGAAGCAAACGGCAAGATGTAACTTTTCTGAAGTACAGCGTTTCACAGTGCATTTGAAATGCACAAAGTGCAATTATGTGAAGTGCATGGGCCTTTGCTTCTTCAAATATGAAGAATGGAGGAAATGGATGGTTAAGGACCAGCAATGGCACTAGCACTTTCTAGGTTTTTAGCTTTGCCAGTTGATGTGCCATGTGACCTTTGGAAGTTTAGTTACGTTCTGCCTCAGTTTGAAAATCAGAATGACAGTGTGTTATTTTTCATTAGATGGTATTAACAATACTTTTTACAACTATTTAGAAAACACTAATTGTGTTACGCATTCAGTTTATACTGCTCTAGAACATTGTCAGAGATCTATATATAAGGAAAAATGAGCATCAGTTACCTGTTATATGAACTTGTATTTCTACAATCTTAAAATTACAAACTTGCAAGGGCCAGCATATATCTACATCACTATATAATAACGTTTAATTTGTTTCCCCTGGCAATTCATTTTTTAAATATTGTTTCAGATTAACAGGATAACAATGAGGGAGAAGCTGAATGCAATATTTATGACTTAATTACTTGCCTTATAGGCCTATAAAACTGTGATTAATTTACAGGCAACAAAGATGAAATTGACAACTTACAAGATGAAATTGCAGCACTCAAAAATGTGCTTTCATACCAGAATGATTACATCACCAGTATAGCGGATCCATTGAAAAGAAGGGGATACTGGTATTACAAGCCATCATCACAGGTCAGAAATAAAAATCCTATTATGTGGAAAGCCTTTTGTTATGGGAAAGTCCATTATAAACTTGCTAGGTCTGGGAGAAACTTAAGGAAAAATATTGGCTGGTATATAAGAGAAATACTGAAATGACACATACACAAATGTTCCCCAATAAAGCCTATTACTGTGTAGTAATAGGAATCTGATAGGCGTAAAATCTGGAGACAACGATTCAAAATGCAATACTGTAAATCCATTTAGGAAAAGGTTAAAAGGGGACATTACAGACAAACATTTCTTGCAAAACAGCATTTGTCTGAATTTGAGAGACATATTGTTAAAATATATTTAGTGCTCTCTTTTAAAGCAGTATCATGCTTGGAAGTGAGAGAAAGCAGAGTATGTATAGCCTGTTCTTGAAAAATCAGTGCTTTAGAATGTCTGCAACAAATATTTTACATTATTTGTTATTTCTAGATTAACACTTGCTCTTTTTTTCTTTAGGCTTCAACTCCTGCTTCCCGCAGCACAAAAGATTCTGGAGTCTGTTTACTGTGTTCTGGCACATCCCCACCCAGAAGAGGGTGTGGTCAGGACAGGCAGTGCAGGAAGGAAGACTTGCCCAATCAAGGAGGATGTTGGGTTTATTCACCAGTCAGAAATAGGTTGTACAAAACAAATTCTGGTAAAGGTAAGTCAGTCTTATGGTCTCAGAATGTTCAGGAGCATACTAAAGATGGACTTGCTTAGAGTTCATAGGGAATTTTTTTTTTTTATGTGCATGAGTGAATTATAAATGTTTATTACTGTCGAACTCATTATTTAGTTTAAGCAGCGTTTATTACATTTTTGTACATTACATAGAATGTGTGTTATTTTAAAATGTGCATTTGAAGAATATCTTTTACTGAAAAAGTGATTAAAAATAACTTTTTCTTTCTTTCTTTTGGTAAAGATAGAAGAGCAAAAGAAGATAGTGAAGGAAATGAAGAAACTCGTGTTTCCAGAGACCCTCCTTTTGTACCACCACCTGGTACAGTTATTTACACAGTCCTTCCAGATGGTGCCCCTGTACCTCAGGGAACTGTGGTTTATGGCCCTCCTCCTGCAGCAGCAAGTGGAAGTTCAATTGCTCCTGGGTCTGTTATCTATGGCCCACCTCCTGTGGGAGCCCAAGTTGTTTATGGCCCTCTTCCTCCAAACTTCACTGTCCCACTCATTCCTGTTGGAGTGCTTCACTGCAATGTGCCTGAACACCATGATTTGGTAAGACACAGAGCTGTAAGCTGCAGGTTTAACCATAGGCAACTGACTTATGAATGGATTAGGAGCATCTTTTAACATATGCTTTCTCAAAAAAAAAGCAAAAATCAAAACCTTATTTTCACAGGTTAGATTAGTCCAGTTTTTCAAAAAAATAAAATCTCTGCTAGGAAGGTTCTGGATCTGAGAGAGCTTGCTGATAAAGAATGCTCTGTCTTCAGTGCTAATAGTCCGGTCTTTGCTATGTGTAGCTGCTCCTGTGTCTCAGGAGGACTGAAATAGAAAATAGGTCTTGATTTTGTTGTTCTATTTCCTGTATGTAGGAGAATGAAGTCTCAAGGCTAGAAGACACTGTGTATTATTTAAAGTCTCAGAAATACAAAGATAAATGGTCAGAGGCAGCTGAGTATAAATGCAAAAAAGAGGTGGAAAAATTGCATCAAAACATTGAAGAACTTCTGCATGAAAGAGAAGAGTTGGAACATGAAGTAGCAGAGCTACGAAGAGCAGCTCAAAACCATAACAAACGCAAGTAAGAACACATTTAAAGTAAGCATGTGGAAATACCTAAACTGTTTTCCAATGAAAGTTAATTTTGACTCATTTACAGTTAATGTTCTTGTCTGTATAGCATGTGTAATGGACTAGAACTTCAAGAGGCTCCGGGCCTCTGACATTTTGTATTTTAATTCCATGTCTGTCTTTGTGACCTTTTAGGGACTTTATTGAAGGGTATACTGACAACCTTATTGCAGAATTGCAGTTAGAAAAGTCTCTTAAACATCATGAAGATATTGCAGATGAAATTGAATGTATAGAGAAGACTCTTCTGAAACGACGAGCAGAGCTTAGAGAGGCAGATAAACTACTTTCAGAAGCTGAAGTGGAACTTGAGAGCACACGGGGGAAAGTAAGTAAAGCCATAACTCTAAGTGCAGAAGAATTTGCGTGTTGTGTTAAGATTGTTTTAAGCAGAGGATTTTTGTTTGTCTAAGCAGTGTATTTTCACTTGGATAACCTGAAGCCTCTTAAAATGCTTCTATTTGAAAATAAGTCATGGGATAACCTGTGCTAAGAAAATGTTTCAGTACTTGCCAAAGAGGAGGAAGCTTTTCTGCTCTGGGTAAGATAGGAGAAAATGTTCTACTTCATGGTATACAAAGGGAGAAAGCTCAGGTGGAATATTCAAGCCAAGAGGAAGTCATCTTTAGACAGCTAACCTGCAGGTTGTGGATGTGGGAAGCGTAAGATGGGAATGTATTGTCTCAATAATCTTCAATTTTTGCTCTAGACTAAAGACACTATTCAAAAGTACAATCATGCCAAACAGCATTTGTCCCGTACTGAAACTGAGGCAAAGGAGCTAGAGCGAAGGGCTCAGGAAATGGCCATTAAACTTGTGAAAGCAGATCAGCAATTAAGGTACACTGTTCTTGTGAATTTGTATCAAATGGGGATGAGGAGAAGAACAAGATTCTTTCAAATATCGAGATAGTGCTTTTGGAGAGGGAGACCTGTTAAAATGTTAATATGAAAAGGCATAAATGCTTTTTTAGGTTATTACAGGCAGATACAAGGGATTTAGAACAGCGTAAGAGGGAACAAGAAGGTATTTTGAAGGAAATCAACAAAATGGTGGCTGCAAGAGACTCTGAGTTCCAGTTGTTAAACCAGAAGATAGAAATGCTAACTGAAAGGTAAGTATTTTTAATTTACCATAAACTGTATTAGATAAAATAAAGATCTCCTCCTCCTGCCTAAGGTATTCTTGTTTCTTTTGAGTCATGTTTTTATCCTCACTGTCAGTCTTCAGAAGCTTCAAGGAGATATTAAAGTTGCAGAAGGTAATGAAGAACATCACCTCCAAATCCTTAGAGAAGCAGAAAACCTTCTTCAGGGCAAGAAAACTGAACTGGAAAGATTAAAAGATCAGGTAAAGACTTACCTTATTAACTCTGGACTATCGATTTTGTTGTTTTTGAGCTAACTGAAAGCTGAGAAAAGTCTTAAGTTCTGAACTGCCTTATCTAAAGAACTTAATTCTTAAGTTTATTTTAATGTTGGTTATTGGAATTCTTCTTGTTTTGTCTCGTAATAAGTATGATCCCAGTCTCGCTGGCGTTTCTGCATAATAAATGTTACTGCAGAATTCTCTATGACAATTCTTACTGTATTTCAGAGTAAGAAGCTTAACTCTGTGAGGCACGGGACTGCACTGTCCAGATCAGAACATCAGAACTTAGTCTTTAGTATTGGCTATATTATACAGGTTTAGCAAATGAAGCTCCTTGCTCTGATGGGATCCTTCCGTGTTATGCAATTCCAATAGATCTCTGGCAGGGAACAGCGTACTGCACTTGTTCTTGTGTGTGTGTAGCTACAAAAATAAAAGCCTTCAGATGCTTCTTCTGTTAAACTTCTACATTGTAGATTACTGCTCAGCAACAAGAGCTCTTGTTTCTGGAGCAACAGTTAAATCAAAGAAAAGAAGAGGTCCATGTCCTTGACGACTGTATTTCTCAGAAGAAAGGTGACCTCAAAGAAACTCTTCGAGATGGAGAGACTGAAGCAAATGAAAAACTACGCCAAATAAGAGTAACTTTTCCAAATGAGTTTTCATTTCACTCTTAACACTGAAGAACAGCAAAAGAATAGAAGTATCAAAAGCATCCCATACAGTTTCCACAAAATCAGTTTTGCTTTCTACGACCTCCCAAAACCCACTGAAATATATAGAACAAGCAAGTTTACAGTTTTGTGTGAGCTTAGTCCAGATGCACAAATAAGGAGTAGGACTCCCTAGTTCCAGTAATACTTACAGAATTGGTCCCTTGAGAACTAAATTATGTTAAATAGAAGTCTCTGAATGACTTACTGTTGCTGAGACAAGCAACTTCTAAAGCACATCAGTCTGATCAGTGTGTGTAAAACACAACAAAGCTGGCTTAAGTCAGCTGTCTGTCTCCATCCCCATTTACTTACAAAGGATTCTGTACTTCCTTTCTGAAATAAAAACAAAGTATCAAGGTTAATTATATTTTGTGGGGTGTTTTTGTGGGGGCTTTTTGTCTGACTTTCTGTTTTAAGGCCTACTTATTGTTCACTTGAAATGATGGTGTTATGGTCAGACTTGTAGATCAAAATCTTTGCAAGATTACTACTTTAAATTGTCAACAAGCAAGACTTTAAACTAAATATTACTTTTTGTTTGTTTGTTTACACCATTTACTGTAACTATAAACTCTGGAATTAAATTGGCCAGAATATTGTTGACAGACTTTTTAAATTTTATAAATATTTAGAACTTCTATTTAAAGAAAATCTTTGTTTAAAATGGCAAATAATGGAATTCCTTGTAACAGTGATGTATTTCCGCAGGAAATAAAACTACTTCTGGAAGAGCTTGATGTTGAGAGAAAAGAACTGGATGTCCACATTAATGAGAAGAGAGCACAGCTTTTGTGCATAAAGAAGGATATTGGAAAAGAGGAAGAAAATCTTCAAGGAATAATTGGGCAAATTACCAGGCATAAGATAGGTATGTCCCTGGCTTTACTAGATAGTATTTTGTGCACATTGGAAAGAAATACACTCTGAGCTCTTAGTTGTACATTACTGCAATCTTCTGTTCCTCACTCCTTTTTAAACATTGTGAACGACTGCAGAGAACGAGTTCCCTGTAATTCTCATAGTTATACAGAGCTGACAGATACCCTTTGCTGAAGTTGAGGCAGTGCTTCGTGCTGCTTTGTATTTGGGATGGGAGTTTTTCATGCCAGAGAGAAATGTAAACAGATCTGCTGTCAGGACTGATCAGTTAAGTTCACACTCAAGCACTGTGTGGTTAGGAGACATGAGCTAGTTGTGCCACATTCACAGAAGAAGAATTAAACATCGGGACGTGGGGGGAAATGGAGGAATCTCCTTCCAAGCAGTTATATCCTGTCAGATTGTGGAAAGTATAAGCAGCGGCAGTTTGCAACTTTTGTACTTTTTCTGAAATACTTTCTGTCATTGTTTATCAGTCAGATACTCTGTCCCAGAATAACTTCTGAGGGAGTTACTCAAGCAGGAGGCCTAGGGACCTGCAATTTGCTGGTGGAACAGCATCAGATATAATACCTGGTGTGTCTGACACAGCAATTGAAAACGTGATGAGTTTTTACAGTGATGATACCAGTAGAGTGTCTCTTAATTTTTCCTTGGTGCCTTTTTTTGCAAATAGAATGCATTTAATGTGCTTGTAATAACCTTTGATTTTTTTTCATCTTACTAGAACTGAAACATGTTCTGGAAATGCTGGAGCTTGAAAACAATGAACTTCAAGGCTTGAAACTACAACGTGACCAAAAGGTCAATGAGCTAGAAAAGACTCAGGTTGCAATTCTAGAAGTAAGTACTTATTCTATAGCTAATATAGTAACTGGAAGAAGAGATCTGCATATTCTGTAGTTTTGTTAAGATCTGGGTAATAAAGTCCCTACACTTTTAATTCAATCAGTTTCTAGATTGATTTCAGCTTATCACAGAAAAGTCTTAAGTCTGCTTAGGCCCTTTAAAATAATGGGATTTTTTTGGTGCATATGAGGGAGAGAGGGCAAAAAGACAGAAGGCTCTTCTGTGGCTGTAGAATGATGAATACTGTTTTCTTAGTATTAGCTTCTAGAGTCTTTTTGTCTGGACTCTATGTGTGTCCTCACTTGCAAAGAGTAAGTATGTGTTTCCTCACTTGCGAAGACTAAGTATGGAAGACAGTTTACTAATTCAGCTGGAAGATCTTCTCTACCATTAAAAAGGTATTTTAGCTCAGCTAGTCTCTTCTCTTTTTGACGAATAAAGACAGACATTTAGCTTTGCTACCAGCAGGCATAGAGATCAGCGGCATCCCTTTGGCAGTCTCGTAGTAGCTACAGGATCGTTAGGTCAGAGTCCGGGACAGCCCTCCTTTACTCAGTTGTGTAATGCTAGAAGATCTAAAGTGTTTGCTAAGAGAGCATTTATAAGCATATGTAAGCAGATATTACCTGCTGCTTACTTTTAAAAGACTTTATCTCCTCTCTCTGTACCCTTTCTGTGAAGGACAGGGAAAAGAAGGGACTAGTCGACATGCTTGGTACCTTTCTATTACCACGCTTAAAGTGGTCACCTTACTACATTACATTAAGGGCATCTCACAGCCCTTAAAGTGGTCATTTTTTCTCAAAATCCCTGCAATGAAGGGATGTGCTACTCTTATGGATGGGGGAAAAATGGTGGTTAAACTATGATGGAACAAAGAATTGCACCCCTATCTTCCAGTCCTCATGCTCATATTCATCATAACCTTCATCATAAATACACTCCAATTAAGCTGGCACTTTAAGCAGTTATCCCTGTTACAATGCAGCAGTTATAGAGGGTACTCCAGCCTGCATATGATCTCTGTGAATGCAAGCTTTTTAAACTGCTGCAGCTAAACTTGTTCTACTCCTTGACCATATAAATGTGTTGTTCACAATGCCTTCTTTTGTAGGAGAAGTTAAAATTGGAGAATATTCAGAGATTATTTCAGTGTCAGCAAGGGGAAGTAGATTGGCAGGAACAACTACTTGAGAAAGACCGTCAGGAAAATGAACATCTGGTTTCTCAAATGCGCACTCTGCAAAATAATATTGAATCTTTGAATAAAGAAAAGGAAAAGCTTGAAGAAGACTGTCAGACTTTGGAAAAGAAGTTGTCACAAACCAGAAGGTGGGGGGGAATATTTTTTTCTGCAACGATCAGAAGTGATGGGAAGTGCCTTAAAAGTCTCTTTATCATAATTAAAAATAAAATTATAACTTTGAGGTGCCCAATTATACAGAATATGCCGTTTCTTATATCCTGTGGAGGTTTTATTTTAAGCATGTCTACAGCAGACTTACAGAAAATATTTAGCAATGAAGCTAATGAATGCAATGCATTTGTTACGTCATGGCAATGCAATGAGAAACGTTACGAAAAGCAAAATGTTAAGTCTTGGAACAGGACAGCTGTCTTGCTCTCATGACTACTAGGTAGCATCCCCTTGAGCTGAGAGAACTTTTACTGAAATGCAGCTGGTTTTTAGTCCTCACCAAGTACTTCCAACAAACCAAGAATATGTATTCACATTTTACAGAGACTTAACTGCTGCTGAAGACAGCAGCAGAACTGCATTGTCCAATGTAGAAAAAATGGAATTGGATGTTAAAAATCTGCAGCAGGAGGTAGATCTACTGAACAAACAAAAAAAATCACTGAATGGAGACATTGTTGTTGTACAGAAGGATCTTCAAGGTAAAGATCCATTTTTGGTTTTAAGCTGTAATATATTTTAAGAGAAATTGTGTTAAAAGATTAACTGTATTGTATGATATTTAATATCCAACATGCTCAAATATCTACAGGCAGAAAGTACTTAACATGTCGAAAAGATGGAAATTTTAGAAACTGTTTTTCTATTGTTTAGTCTTCATTTATGAAAAGAGATGATTTATTTGTATAGGTATTTCAAATTGCTGATCGAAAATCTCTGTTGCCAAATATTTTTCTAGAAAAAAAGGAAGAACTAGAAACACTGAAAAGAGAATTAAATGATTCCAGGCAACAGCTTCAACTGGTAGAACAGGTTAGTTTTGGTGAAATATGTACTTATTTTCACGTAGTGAGTAGATTGCACAGAAACGAGGGGTGTCACTTATCACAATTGACAGTCCATCATTATATGGCTAGTTTATTGCCTTGTTCTTGCTGAGTTTGGAGTGGTTTGGACTACAGTAGGTACCTAACCAAATGAGATTTCTGTTTTGGGTTTTCTGTCTAAGTGGCAACTGTGATGACTCTCCTAGTCAGATTGTTATTACCAAGTTGGAGTGTGGCTTTTTTTTTTGTTTTATTTCTGGGTTGTTTGGTTTGGTGGGGGTTTTGGGGTTGGTCTTTTGTGTGGATTTGTTTGGTTTTGAATTTATCTTCTTTCGAGAAAACAATCCAGATTCAGAGGCAAAATCACTATGGTTTATTGTTTTTTAGGAAGAAGATACTTTTTTTAAAAAAAAAAAAAAAAAAAAAAAACAAAAAAAACAAACCAAACCAAAACTCCCAAGATAGATTTTTTATCTACTGGTTCCTATTGTGTTAATTCACTCAGTGGCTGGTTAAATGGAAGGTCATCTTCAGTCTGATTAGGGGTTAAGTTCTTTCAGATGCAAGCCTTTCAACCAGAGAGCTGTTACTCTTACCAGCTAATTATGTCACTTGATTTTATGTTTTATATTGCAGGATTTGAAAAGTAATACAAGGCATCAGGATGAGTTGCTTAGAGAGCAGGCAACTCTGAAAGAAGATATCCTAGAGTATTTAAAGAAACATAAGGATTGCCAAGAGAGACAGAAAAAGAGGGAGAACCAATTGCAGCAGCTCCAGAAAGAGATTGAAGAGAAAGAAACAGAACTAGCAAAACAAGAAGCGGTAATGAGCCTGCTGACTTGCCTCACTTTCGCCTGACCTCTAAAAATAATGCAGGCAAAAAAGTTTTGGGTGCAAGTTTACAAATAATATACCAGTGGGTTAAGAAACACGAAGCCTCACTTTTAGAGGAATAGCAGTAAAAAAAAGCTTCAACATTCAGTTATGTTTTAGTGAAAACTACTGTGTCACAATAAAGGACTGTGTTTTCCTTTTTGGCAGGGCCATCTTATACTGAACTGATAACAAAACTGCTGTAAAATCAGCACTGACCACCGAGTGCAAGAAGGGCTAGTGTAGTGGAAGGCAGTGCAGTGTGGTATCTTGGCTACTGGCGTAGCCGGTACAGATGAGGAGATGGACTAGTACAGATTCTTCTCTAAAATTCTGTTTCGTCAGCTGCCAAGATATAGCAGCTGGGTATAGTTCAGAGAACTTCTTCCCATGCTGTTGATTTCTCTTGGGAGATGAGGAAACTATGTAGACTACCTGAAATGGTAGAATGGATTTCAAGTGAAACTAATCAAAACTTAACTCCAGCTGCATTCCATAACTCCAAAACTAAGCAGAAAAAATTCCAGGGCTTTTTTATCCTGGAATTTCCTTTTGATTTTGAGTGGATCACTATTGGCAGCTAGCTTTTGTTCTTCTCTTCTACTGTATTTCTGTGCAAAGCCCATCAGCTGTTCATGAAAATTAGGGCTTAATCATATATTCCTGTAGTAAAATTGACTTACGTTGGCTGAGCAGTTTCAACAAAGTTTTAACCAAAAGAAAAACTGAGGGAGCTGTACTGAAAATGAGAGGCAAGAAAAACTGATAAACTTTTTTTGTCAGTAGGGAGTATTAGACTACAGTTCTTTCCAATTTATGTTGCTTTAACTTTTATAATGTCTTTTGGTGATGGTATTTGTTCTCATTGAGTTGGTACTAGTTAAAGCTTGAAGTGGTGTTTTTTTGGCAGATTCTTCATCGCCTCAAGCAAAATTCAGAGCGTGAAGGGAAAAAACTGGAAGAATGTACTGCTAAAGTGAAAGATCAGAAAATATTATTGGAAAAGGAACTAACAGATCAACAAAAGAAACTGGAGGAGGCAACAGTGAAAGTAAGGCTGGCAGAAGAAAACATGAGGAAGCTGGAAAAGGAGGAGTCCCGATGTACAGCACTTGAAGAAACTGTCAGAAAAAGCAGTAAGATTAATTGCACAAATAAATTGTTACCATTTATGGGTTCTAAGTCTAACGAAACCAACAAATATTTCTGTTAATCTCGCTTGGTTTCTAATGCAGCACCTGGATTGACTCTCGATCCTTAAATTGACTTGGTCAAAGAAGTTCTAAAGCCAACTGGTGTTCCGTCCCGTCTCACCTTGTGTCAGTGTTTTTACAAACCATTGCTCAGCATATTAATGTGCTTGAAAAATATCTAATGTGTATGAAATATGCCAAGATACTTACGTTTCTGCTAATCAGGATTGTTTTAAAAAAATGTAATTACAGAACATCAGCTCTCAGAAAAAGAATTACAATTACAACAAAAAAATAGAGAAATAGAGTCTCTCCAAAAAGAACTGGAAGTGTCCAGGTCTGAGCTAAACCATCTCCAAGATCAGATAGCATCAGAGAGGAAAAAAGCAGAAAAACAAATCTTGAGTCTGAAAGAAGCAATGAAAATGCAAAGGGTGCAGCTTGAAAGAAAACTGCAGGTAAGTCCTGGCTGAGGGGAGAATGTTTGGGGATTTGGGTTATTTTTAAACAGCAAATTTAAAACACCCATTTTTATCGTAGGAGGAGCAAAGTAATGCATTAACTTCCTGACTAGACAGAACTTGAGGCAACCAAACTCTGGTTCTAGATTGTGCTGCAGAACACCTCTCTAGTTACTCCTATTTAATGCTGTTTCTGCCTTTTAACTTGGAGAAATTGTGTTATGTGGGTCCTCTTGATTCATTTTTCTGCAGTGGATGTTCACAGTAAAAGGAAATCTTTCTGCATTTTCCTAGGAACAAAAGCATGAAAATAACTGTTTGCAGAGTGATATAGCAACTGCTGAACAAGAAGCACACGATAGCCGTGAACGAGCCAAGCGCCTTATTAAGGACCTTGGGCAGATCCAACAGGACTATGTGGATCTCCAAACTCAGGTATAACTGAGTGGCCACATACAGGCAGGTTTGAGGGAAAGCTGTGTCTTCCAGACAAGTTTATATTGTATTGGTTTTGAATCTCCTCCTGTCCGCTGTATCACAGTTAGAAATAGACCTACTTAAAATTGCCGTTTTTGCGATTTTTTCCCAAATCCGGGAGAAGTTAAGCTTCGTTAGCAATCGGTAGGATCAGGCAGCTTGGTAATCTTGGTTTAAAAATGAACAAACCAACTCCAGCCAGTCAGTCATGTGTGGAGTTCTCAGTGTAGGGCTGCCAAGCTCTAAGGCAGTATTTCATTCTTCAGATCTTGAAGGCTGTTGCAGAGTGACACAACTGCATGGTTGCCTTCCCATTTCGCGTGGTGAATTACAGGCAGTTAGGCCAGTTCAAGTGGATCGACCCCTCTCGCCCAGTAAACTGATGCCTGAAAAAGAGACCATGTTCTTTGGAGGTGGGCTGAGGGTGCTCCCAAGATAGATGGCAAATGCACCGTAACATTTGCTGTCAGCTCAGTTTAGGCAATGCTTCAGTCAAGAACTAGGACTCCGGCTCCTGTTTACATTAAGGTTTGGTAATAGGAACTTGGCATAACTGGAGTCATAACTTATGCAAATCACTAAATGTTATCAAAGTTCAAAGCTACTCAATAAGCACTTCAGAACTTGTTAGTGCTAACCTGGGCTAGCATTTTCTTCTTTTGATACTCACTTTAAATTAAAAGGTGATTCCGCATTATCTGACTTCTTCTAGTCCTTTCATAAATCCTTTATAAATTATTTCTAAGTCCTTTAAAAATAGGGTCCTTCAGAGAAGAATGTTGTTAGCAACTAGAAAGCATTCAAGGATGACTATGCGAGACCAGAGTATGAACAGGTTCAAATTAACAAGTTGTGTCTTGGTTACCATCCAAGAGGCTTCATAGGCAAAGTTAATGTCAGAATTAGGGCTGCATCTGTTCAGAGGTTTTGTGATTTCTGATTGCAATAGTCAAAATGTAAACATTTCAGAAATAAGCCTTGTTCAGTTATAGAGGAAAATCCCTCTGGATTGATGCATTTGTAACGTGACAGCAAAATGGTGAGACTGTTCTATGATGTAGGTTAAAACTCAAGACCTGGAAAAGAGACAAAGGGAAATACAGAATGCAGCAACATTGCTTAAACTGGAGGTTGAAGATGAAATTGGGATGGGCTCTAAATCTTCAAGCCCATCTTCTCTGGAACCATTGGAAGATTTGGAAGCATCTTCTGAAGTAAAGGGAAGTCTGCAGTGTGACTCTGATGACTTAGAGGAGACTGGTCCGTTTGTTGCTGCTGACAAAAGACTCCTCTCATTGGAAGAAAAGTTGAATTTTTCTAAAGTCTTCTTAACGGTAAAATGCTTTCAAAAAGTAGCTTTCAAAAATGCTACAGCTGAGCATGTCGGTATATTGGTACCTTTAGCTGTAACGCCCCGTTGCTGAATGTGCTTTTGTTTCCAAAAGGATGAACAATGGCGTGGAGAGGCTCTCCGAGAAAAACTGCAGCATCACGAGGATCGGCTGAAGGTGGCGCGTCTCTTCCCAGTCACACGCGTCCATCGGGTCCCTTCTAAAAATAATCATCTAAAGAGCCCAGGAGCGTGGGGGATCCTTCTCCAGCTCTGCCATATCCGCTCTGTACATAGTAACAGGGTATCTTTGGGTGGGAACAGTAAAAGAAAGCCTAGCAACTGCATGCTGTATCAAGATTAATAATTTGAATTAACAGTTAATTGGATTTTTGAGTATTCCAACAAGATTCCCTCATTTACATCCTACTATGGTATATTAGCACAGGACAAATTACAGTTCAGGAGCACCCGTGATCCCTTTGAATACAGGTGATGGCCAAGTTTAGTTAGAATGTATCTGTTGCTCTCTCTTCAAGCAGTTCATGATAAAGGCCATAAAAACAGAGCTTATTTCTGACTTGGGAGATGAACTATTTAAAAATAATTTGCAAACCCATCACCACCTGCTTGAGGTTCGAGACTCTACCAATTACATCCCTTATGGCTTGACTTTAAGGTCATCAGACTTTCTTTTTAAACAGTCTTGAAAATTACACTAGCTGGATATAAATAGAACTAACGATGTGTTTAGGCTCGGCTCCGGCAGTGCATGTCCAAGCAAGTAGAAGTATTAATCAGAGGAAAACAGCAAACAGAAGGCACCCTGCACAGCTTGAAGCGACAGGTGGATGCACTGGATGACCTAGTCAGCAGCACTTCTTCAGATTCACAGTTTCTAGCCCAAAGCTCAAGTCTAGTATCTCTTCATGATGCTCTGAATTTAAAAAAAACACAGGTAATGCTCTACTGTGTACAGGAATTCTGGGTTTGTTTTTTTAATAATTTTTAGCTCACTGGTAGTCTACTACAGCCATGTGCTCACATCATAGAGGCGCTGCAGGGGCTTTCTGAAGGTGGGGTGATCGTACTGTACGCTTAGTTACTCTGGCAGTAGCTAACTTGTTTGAAAAGGGTAAGTCTTCCTCAAAGTTGTTTGGTTTGTTTTTTTTTTTTACTTTGTCTTACCTTTTATTCCTTAAAATCCAGATTTTTTTCTTTGTTTTTTAAAGATTAATGTGACTCTGCTAATTGAAGACATTAATTTATTACTCAGACTTGCTTTTACTGCTTTTTCTAGGCTACTCTGACAAGACTTGCTCACTTCCCTGGCAGGCCGGCAGGTATTTCAGTGGTGTCTCAGACGCTGCGTCCCTGCTCGCGAGGAATTTCTCAGTAAAGCCCAGAGGTGAGACATGACTTCAGCTTGGTTCAAAGCCCTGCGGAGTCAGGAGTGTCTTGAAGGCTGTGGCTTGTGGGCTGTGGGTGGTGGTAGCCCAAGGGCAGGTGTGGGCGCAGGACTGTTCTCAGGCAGTGTTGTCCCTTCCCAGTGAAAGCATTCCTGTGGCTGGTATCCTGGCACTTGGGGCTGGTTCAGCTCTTAGATGTGTATTTTCAAACAAATTGTGGGTGAGAACTGCTTGTAAACTCTCATCTGACACTGAGAAATTACTGCTGGCTTGACTTGATTGTTAAGCTACTGCCATCCTTGACCTTTCAGTAATGCTTTTCTGGTTTTAATAAATCTATAGGCTACCATCTAAAGTTCAGTTACAGCTAGTTACAATACTGGCCTGGTACTTAAGTGTTCTTTTGTAATGATTTAAGTTAAAAATATATTACTTCCAGAGCTGCCGTACATCAGAAGAGCTTCGAGCACAGCTACAGCTGCTTCTAGGAGGTTGCCAGCCAGCAGGACAGACAAAGCCTCCGCACAGCTGTAAACACTGCCTGTGCTGAGCAGCAGCCGAACAGGTCAGACCACGGGGCAGAGCTGCTCACCTCCGCTCTCTTCTAGGCAAGGCCTGATCTGTGTGCCATCAGTTACCACCTCCAATGACTTCTACCTCACGATTTTGCAAGCCTTTTCTAAAAACAGCTGGCTGCAGGCTGCTCTGTACTGTGAAGTTTTAGTACGATTAAATAACTGAGCTTTATGTATATAAGTTTTTTAAAAATGATTGTACATGTGGATTTAAATGTGTCCAAAACAACTACTTCTATTTAAGTGTAAGTATTTGTCAGTTTCTACTTCAAAGAAAACTTGTGATGAGGACAGAGTTGGCCATTTACCTGTTTTCAAATACATGGATGTTTTAAATACAATTATTTTTGAGTACTTCCTTAAAATAAACTTCAGTGACTGATGCTTACTTTTATCTATGGTTGGTTGGTTTTTTTTTCAAATTGTTCTCCAGACAATGCTGTCCTGGCTAGGACAGCAGTAGCACGCTGACCCCTCTGGCTCTTATTTGCAGAAAGGGAAACTTGTCTAATACTGGTATTTATGTAGTTGTAACTATTACTGGCTGCTGTTTGTAGGCACTCAGCTGCCCTCCTGTCTCTGAAGCATATGGCTATGTAACAAAGTTCCACGCAACTCGCTCTTAATTAGTAGTGGAAAAACCACTTTGTACAGCCTTTGGGCAGCAGGAACCAAGGCACTGTGTTACTGCACATAAGTCCTGAAGAACATCTCTTTGCCCTTGGGCAGGAAGCTTGCAGAGAGTGACTCCTGCCCACCCCCCTCTGCCCTTTCCATCTAGACAGGCTTCAAAATCATTCTCAATCTTGCTTTTTCATCCACGTTACTAATACAAACCTTTTCTATGCAGCAAGTGTCACCTAGCAACTGTGTCACACTTCACTGGGAATAAACACCACTACCCAGCTCTGGCCACTTGTTCTGGACTCAGCAGTGGCCTGTTTGATCTTAAAGAATAAGATCTGGGCTCCAGAAGAGACTGGCAGGCTCCTCTTGTGAAAAGCCTGTGAAGTTTTTACCACTTAGAGTCCATCATAAAGGTTAAACCCAAGCAGTTAAAACACAAATACCATCACTACAAGGAATTCTTGCATCATCTTGGGTAGTGCTTGCATTCCTCTTCCTCCAGTTTAATGACATGCTTTTCTCAAGAGCCAAGGGCCTGGCTGCAGGCAAGCAGAAGCACCTGCTTGGCAGCTTTTGTGAGCCAGCTGCTGCAGCAGACAGAAAATAGCCTCTGACTTTTGGGGTGAAAGCAGCAGCAGCTCCTACTGAAGAGCTCCAGGGAACACACCCCCTCAGAACTCACACCATAAGCAGAGAGGGCCAGAGCAAACAACACAAGCCACTGTAATTTATCTAGATACAGGTACTTTATTTACAAATATTTAGATTAATAGCATTGTTACATCAAATGAGGAGTACAGCAGTCCAAACAAATCCTTTCTGTGACAGAAACAATTAAGATCTGCTGTAACTTACTCTGGGAGTACAGGTATTGCACCTCAACAAGCTGTAGTCATTACAACATTGACTTCACGTCAGCAGTGGGTCGTGGTCCCTGGGCAAACCCTTTGTGGTGCAACCTCAGTTTAAGCAGGATGCATTAGCTGTAGGTCTTGAACATACCCAACTACGCAAGAATATTAGTTAAAAAAAGGACTAACCAGACAAAACAAAGGGACAGTGCACAAGTTACCCAAATCCTATTGTCTGCACATTCCAGTTTTGGCTTTTATTTAACATTGACTGTACAATACTCTGGTATCACTGTTTAATTACAAGTCTGAACATTGTATAGTTTTAGTGTCTAGAGAGGGATTTTAAGACTACTTTGTATTTTAAACACTGCAGTAAGACTAACGTTGGACATTTGAGCATGGTTAAGCACTTGCCCCCTTCCATTTTTAAACCATGTGATGTTTTCCAAGTGAAGCTTTGTGTGAAACACAGCAGCGCTGCATGTAGAGCCGCACGCTCCAGTCTGACACCACAGTAACATCCACATGTGCACAGTCACCATGTGACATCTCCCCTTCACATGGGCATTACAGGTTGTGTCACCCCATGAAGGGTGTACTCAAAGGCTTGATGAAGAAGCCCAAGTCTTACAAGAAACCCTCACACGGAACTGTTAAAAAATACAACAGCAGTTAAAAATCCCTAGAGAGCACATGCCTTGTTCCGACTGTCCAGTTCAGCCTCTGACCATTCAAAAAGTTAAAGGTATAAAAGCGTAAGATGTGCAAGAGAACCAGCCTTTGTATACGATGCAAGGCAGGTGATGAAGCCCAATAACGCAAAACGCTTACAGAAGAGAAAAGCAGGTTAGCACGCTGCTGATTGCACAGAACAGGATTAATAAAATGGCATAGATATACCACAGTGCAAAGATGAAAGACAGATTCCACTAGTGTTAGTTTCTGCATCAGGATTAGAGCTCCCCCAGCACAATGTCCACTGTCGACACACGGGGTTAAGCCTAGGTTAGTGAACTGCAGTCACACCTATTTCTGTGCTAACGGGGCGACGTGGTCACATATAGGTCATACTGTACAAACTGGTATTTTCTTATATACTGTTCTAATGCCAGTAATCATTTTCTTCATTAAAATCATATACACAGGATGTATTTAACTGTTAGCTCAGTTCCTTCAAATTTTATACATATTTACGTTCTGTTAACAAATGTAAAGGATAAAAGTGGCAAAAAAAAAAGACATAAAGCTATGAGCACAAGAGTGAATGGATTGTTTCCCTGTGCAAGTTGTACGCTCCTGCACCAGCCCACCCCTGCCCCCAACACACACCACAGGGAATTCTTTCAACAGAAGCACATCGTTACAGAGCCCCTCGCTACCATCGGAAGTCATTTCACAGCAAAAACTTATCCGTTACTATGGACAGCTCTAAACAGTTAGAGGTGGGGAAGAAAGGCCAAAGAACCATAAAATTAAACCGTACAAGACAAAGCCCTGCGAAAGTGTAAAATCATGAGTCCAGCATCAGTGCTCAGTTTAAATTATGTATCGGTGACACTATCACAAGGACAATCAAGGAAAAAAAAACTTCTAGATTTACCATGCAGGAGAGATTTATTACTCTACTTGCCTTTGATAACCTGATTACATCTAAAGTTGTTTAGCAGTTTAGTACTGTGTTAAACTTGTCTCAGAGTTTTAATTAAACCCAATAAGATGTACAGAAGACAGGGAAGCAGTCAAAAGCACCGCTTCCAACAGACAGAGGTGAAAGGTCAGAAATGGAGCCATGAAACAGAGGTCACTAGCAGCCACATCCTTCTCTCTGGGGCTGGGGTTCACTGGTTAGCCGGCCCCCCTGCGGAGCTGACGGTTTGTGCTGTACGCCTGACTCTGCAGCATTCAGATCCAGGCTTCCGTCTTGGATATTCTGGTAGATTTTCTTGGCAGCCTCCAGGAATGCATCCTCAACGTTCTCTCCGCTACGAAGAGAGCAGCAGGAGTTATTTAGGCTACACTTCAGCAAAGCAATGCAGGTTATGGAGGCAGCTGGCTAGACACCCTTGCTGGGATCTGACAGGTCACCAAGTACAAGCAGTTGCTACCCTGTCCTCTTACATGCAAGAGGAGCTTACAGTACTTAAAGCAGGCCTACCACACATTTGATAACCTATCCTTGGGGCAGCCTTTGATAGGGCAACCCACTCCCTTGCCACTGAATCTATTGGGACTAGCCAGGAATAAAAAAAAAATACATGCCAAAACACTGAGTAGCAAAAACAAGCTAAGGCACTGAGCCACATGCACAGAGCAGTTCTGAAAGAGGCTTAAAGACAGGGGAGCTACTATTAATCAAAACCTTTTAATGAAAAGTCCCACGAAGGCAGGCGCCAGTTGGAGGCACGTTTACTAGTGTCACTGGAGACCTGACAGGCTCCCCAGCTGACACAGCCTACCACAAGTACGGTGCGGCGATTCCTCCTGGTGACCGAAGGGACCGGCTGTTCACTACAGAACTTGCTTACAGCTCAAAACATCCGAGGGAAGGAATGTCTAATTGGGAACCACTCTTACCCACACGCACACATTCTATATATATGTATTTGTTTGAACTGAATTCAATCAGTTCACTTGAATTCAACAAGTCTTTGCCTGAAATGTAGCGAGAGGTCTAATTTCCAAGTCACCTTCAAGTCAAAGCTGACATGACTGAAACCACTACACATACTCAAAAATAATGTTTTTTTGACTTGTAAAACCCTATCATACCTGAACCCTATGGCTGTACTTAGTCATAACCAATATATTCCTCTGAAACAGATCACATCTGAATTATTACTCAGACAAAAGTAACTTACGTTTTTGCACTTGCTTCAAGGAACAATAGACCTGTTCAGAAACAGAGGTTTAACAGTCAATGTATAATATATTTCAAATAGCCCTAAGTCAGTCATATGAAGACCTTCCGATTACACGCAAGACACTATTTTAGTACTAAATAGTATTTTATGACTAAGTTAAGGCATCAGTACACAAGCTGATTTCTAGAACTAAGCACAGTTAGAATTAAGCCAGGCTATCTGAGGCACAGTAGAGGTTTGTACATATAATTACATTACTTTGGAAGTGTAAGCTTGCAGCTATCAATGCTGAGGATTCACTTTAACATTGCTATCTTGTAGGAAATGTAACAGCTCAAGAGAAAAAAAACACACCATTTTCTTCAGCAAATTGTTTGGCTTCTTCATATGTAACATCCCTCTGTGCTTCCAGATCTGCTTTATTTCCTATGAGGATTATCACCTAGTTCAAAAGAGAGAAAATTAGTCTGGGAAAAATCTTATTAGCTTTTTCGCTACCACCCTCTTTATTAAAGAGATGAAAAACACAAAAGGAAACATGCAGAAAAGTTTAACTGCAAAACCCATGCATCTTCAGGACAACACTGCTCCAGCAGTGCACCCTCTGTAAAGTCGGGAACAGCGGCTCCAGCTGTCACTTCCAAATGCTTTAGGCTATTTGCATGAGATGAGGTCCTAAAAAGCAGTAGTCCTACTCTTTAGTCATGAAAGTTTTGCTCGGAACCACTTCTTGCATTTGTTTAATCATCTGCTAATCCAGCCAGAATCTTTTAAGTTTTCTTTCATTGCAGCAGAGAGTCTTCCCACAAGCTTGGTGCTTGAGTATTTGAGGGGCATTCAGAAAAAGACTGAAGGACAAGAGTTTTGTGGTACGGTCAAAGCGACATAGACAAACCTTCTTCCCCCCTCCAGAAGACCTGGTCAGCTTTTGCTGAAGATCCAATTTATATTCCAATCTAAGATGAGATAGCATTCACCTCATTACTACCACAAAGCAAGAAGAAGTAGTAACAAAAGTTAATGTTTGTTCAGAGTTAATCACAATTTTGTCTCCAACTGCTGAAAATAGGCCCCTGAAAGGTGAGTAGCACAACAAAACTTTTAGAGGAAACCACTGCTTTCCTGCACAGGAGCCTATGCTTTTCCACCAGTTGCAGTAAGGGAAGAGAGTCACTGGTATACTGCAAAATGGGAACATCACGGTAACTCAGAGCTAAGTAATTGAGAAAACACAGGCAGCTTATTTAAGAGAATACTGCTACCACTGCAGACGCTTTGGCCTAAGCCTTCCACCTCTTGCTTAGAGATAAGCAATCGTGCTTTCAAGCTAAAAAAAGTCCAACTTACAGTATTTGGATTGGTGAGGTTCCTTGCATCTGTCAGCCAGCTGCTTAAATGATTATACGTACTTCTTCTGCAAAGAATCAAGCGAGTATAGTTTTAGCTACAGTATTTTTTAAAATCCGTAAGTGCCAACAGCATTGTCAGCATCCATTAAACACACTAACATCTGTCAGCCCTATTCTTCTCCCCAACCTCAAGAAAGACAAAGCAACCAGCATCTTCTTTGGACTCGGACCAAGATTTCAACAAGTCAACTTTAAACCCACAGAGCAACTCATACAACACAGGTGGAAAGATGGACCAATTCACACTTCTAGGATGTGGTAGTTTTACTGTCTTCACAAGGACAACATCTGTATCGTTTTGTATAGAACACATTAAAGGGTTTCCTGTCAAATACTCTTATGGGACACTGTACAGTAGAATAGCACTTCAGTAACAAACAGTGCATAAGATGATTAATGTTTTACTCAAGATTTAAGCGAACAGGAGATATACCTATATATGCAGAAAAAAAGAGGTGCTTAAAGAATATCAAGAACAGCCCCAGAGGAAGATGGGAGACATGTGAAAGCAAAACTATTTCGCCTTGCACATCTGATTAATTATTCATTTAGCAGCATCTTCAATTTTCATCTGCAAAAGGAAGACAGGATAGCTTCTATGCAGCCTTGTTTTGCTGGACAACTAGCCCGTGAAGAGGCCCAGAAGTCAGACTTCTCCAGTGCTCTCATCTATACAGAGCCTGTTAAGCACGTTTACATAGCACACTGCAACAGAGGTAATATTCTGTCCTCTGCCTATCCTAAGAATATTTCTGCCAGGTAAGCAGCAGTATCCATTGCCTCCCAGGAAGAGAAAAATCCATGTACTGAAGAGCAGATTTTAAGGACAAAGCTAGTTCTTTAAACAACTTCAACACAGGCAGTCAAGGACTGAAATGGCAAGATCCTCAGGTCTGTCAGCAGTGAAGTTTTCCAAGAAAAGCAGCTCACAATATTCCCTATGTTTTCAGCTCTTCAAATACTTAAAGTATTTAGACAAAGAAGCGTGGTAAGCTTCACACAACAGGATACAAATCCATCCAGACAGAGACAGAGTCTTTAAATCTAAGTCAAGGGGACAGACAAGACAGTACATACAAGGCTGTGGTATCCAAACAGCTTGTCAAGCACACACGAGCTACGACACAAGATGCTCCAGTCAACAGCACCTTACCTGGTGATGTCATAGACCATGAGAGCTCCTGCTGCTCCTCTGTAGTAGCTTCGTGTGACAGCCCTGAATCTCTCTTGTCCTGCTGTATCCCAAATCTGTAGTTTAATTTTTTGGCCACTAACTTCAATTATTCTTGTGCCAAATTCAACACCAATTGTGTGGGGACAGTCTGCCATAACTGACATGAAAAATAAGAGCAAAGATCAGTTATTTTAGTACAAGGTCTCCTTGCTACAAGATATTACTATCACCAGTTTTCAGTTATCTTCACTAGATTTTTCTGTCTCTAAGAAAGCATTTTTACAGCTACAGTACCTGAACTGTATCACTTAACCAGATATAAAATGAAGTATTTCCTGAACTGCTGTTAGTGTTAAAAAGTTACAAAAATTCCTTGCCTTCTCTGATGCATGTATACTGATGCTGTTTGGCCATATATATCAGAAGGTATCAAGTCAGTTGATTCTCAGTCTATCCTTGTAGAAACGGTTAACTATTTTAATGCAGTAGGAAAAGATAACTTTTAGGGAATTACCAAGATACAGCTAAAAGTCTGTAAAACAGCTTCAAAAACAAGTATCCAAGTTGTTTCAGACAGGGTAATAGCATGATTGTCCACAGGAAAAGCCAGTTTCATAAGTAGCTATCAACACAGCAAATCAAAACCAAAAAGGCATCTTTCTAGTTATAATAAACTTTTAATAAGTTCATCTTTAAAAACAATCAAGAAAATACAGAAAGGATGAGTGCCTATTCAAGCTATCTACAGTTAGGGACAGTCTTGTAGTAGAGGTGTTTGGTATGCTAATTTGTTCAGTTGCATTGCTTCAGCTTAATGCTGACAAACTAAGAACAAGATAGCCCCATCAAGACTTTTACTGTATGCAAAGTAGCATTTAAACAATCAGCTGATACTCGATTTTAATTAAAAGCAACAGTTAAAAAAATCCTATTTCTACTAGAACACAGGAATATTTTAAACCGTAGCTCCTACCCACTTAATGCCACATCTTGAGCAGCGCACAGTAAAGACTAACTTTGTACTAATAAATACCCACGGACTTATCCATTGAGCGTGAGCTTCATGGAAAGTCATAAGAGCTAATAGCTGCTGCAAACTTCAATGCAACACACATTATTAAGAAGAATTGAAGCTAATTCTTATTTAGTCATGATAGCTTACATGACAAAACATTACAGCTGAGACAGACTGCAGTAAGCCTTAAACATCATCACACAGGGCAGTCCAAGTGTCACGAGTCACAGCAGCTACAGAGAATGACAGTGCTACTTAAGTCCGCAAACAAGGAGTTGAAGAAAAATAAGCACTTCAAAAATGAAAAAAAGGATTCAAAAGCACTAAAAAGCTCCAACTGCTTGTGTTCAAGCTACACCAATACTGAAGACATGCAGATTTCAGACACGAAATTTCACTTTGTTCCATATCAAAATTCCCCGGAAAAACTGTAAAAACAGACACAGCCTTCCCACTCATCACAGGCAGGACTGACTGAAGCAGCAGTTTTGCCATTACTACATCAACGTTTTGTTTCTACATCTGCAGGAGTCAAAACAAAAATCTGACCAAGTACAACACAAACCCATACAGATTAAGACAGATACCACATCACGCTCATGCATGATGGAAGCAAAAGGGCAGGAAGAGGGATGAAGCACACCAGTTAGAATAAATATTGTGAATTGAAATACTCACACTTCTTTTCTGTAAATTGATGAAGCAAACAGGACTTTCCTACACCCATGTCCCCTGTTACAGAAAGAATAGTTAAGGCTGACATCACATCATTGTTTCAACAAGCACATTTTCTTCATCCCACACAACAAATGGTACAGAGGCAGGCAGCCATTCCTTTCCCAGGTCTAGTGGGCAATGTTCTATACCTGGCCACAGTCCTTAAATTTATCAACTTTTGCACTATAGTTTTGGTAAGAGGTGCAGGCTTGCAAGCAAGGGTGGAGCAGAAAACACAAAAGAGAAGTTAACCTGTGTTACTGATTTTACAACTGTATTTCACAAGGTTATGAGAAGTAGACCTGTAAGAAACTGAAATGTAAAATATACCTTTTGAGTGTTTGCCCTGCTCCTGTCTTACCTGCAATTACTGGTAAGGACATCAAAAACACTGACAACCAACCCAAAGTGAAATTGCTTCACTTCTACTGATCCATTTACACAATGCCAATAGTGAGAAATGGCAATCTTTTAAGAACCAACTTTTCCACAGGCTGATGCTGTCACAGCAGCCTCACTTACAAACCATCCATCACAATAAGACTGCAGATAACTTACACCTACACAAGATCATTAATGACTAAACATTAAAAGCAAGACCAGTTCTTCCAGGATAGTAATAAATGCAATCAAGTCCCTGACTCTAAACAGCCAAGGAAGCTGCAGCTAAAAGCAACATTTAAACACATAAAAATACAGCCTGACAAATAAGCCTGTCTAAAGGAATGGATTCCAATTAGTACTTGTGTCTTCAAAGATTCTAAAACCTTTGAGACTAACGATGCAGAGACAGTCAAAGTGCTATACTAAACCTGAATCAACACAACATCCCAGTTCTGTTGATTCCCATTACAGTTTTTCCCCATTTCCAACGGATTTAGCAATTTTTCTAAACATAAACTTGATTTAGGGAGAAAGGGACCACATGCACATGTTTTCAGAATGCCTTTTTTTCTAGTGCTATGCAGAGGGCTAAGCATTATGGCCCTAACAGTGAAGATATTCAAGAATTCTGAAGTATGTATGTCAAAAAGAACAGTCATTTTTAACAGTAACTCAGCAATAAAGTGAACTCAATACAGGCACTGGTACTTGCCCTCACTCCCAGTTCACCTGCCACCCATTACACCACTCTCATTCTGTAGCACACAAAGGCATTTGCCTTTATGCTGTCAGCTACTAAAGCTTTAGAGCAAGCATGGTGATCTGTGAAGGACTGAGGCTGGACAAGTAACTACTGAAAGAATCACTACTATATAGCAACAACATGCAGCAGAAGTCAACAATAGTACAGCCACAGGATTTGCAGGTAGGCTGTCATGCATATACACATTGACATAAACACATAAGTGCCCAGTGATACTTACCAATAATGATGTACTTAAAGATGTAGGAATAGTTGTAAGGTGCAGTTGCCATTGTGGCACTAAAACAAAAAATAGAACACATCAGAACTGCTACTTGTTCACCAAACTCAACCCAATTCATCCAATTTAGTTCATATAAGCAGACAAAACCCCCTTCCTCTCCCCCCCAACTATCCTCTCATTCACAGTTACAGATACTCATTCAATTTTACACAGAAAGATTTAAAGCTGTTGAAAAGCTCCAGTAGCTTCCTGCATTGTACCAGTGGACCAGCACTCACTAGCCAAATAGCCGATACATGAACTGAAATTAAAATCTGCCTCCAAAAGAAAAGTCTGAAGAGGTTTAACAAAACCAGCAATTTGGAACTACTACCTCACACTTTTGACACTTGCAACAGGAACAAAGGAAACAGTGCAGCTTGCATCAAACAGCTAAGAATTACTTGAAAAGACAGCAGAAGAATGCTGTAGTAGCCATAACTGGGGTCTGGACTGCTACATTAAAAAAAGAGAAAAAAGCCACAAATCAGATGTTCAGGAAGTTAACAGCTCTGTGGCTTTGTCAGCATAGCAGCATTACAGCAAGGTTTAGCAGTTTCCCCTCTCTCTCCCCCCCACCCCACCCCCACCCCCCTTAAATACACCTCACTGATTTAGGAAGATTTACTCACTATCTATGCTCTATAGCAGATTTAAGTGATAGTCAAAATTAGATTGGGATAAGTACTTCCAATATTCCAGAGTTTTCCTATGCTTTCCTAGATGTAGGAGGAATTAGAGCTGGCTTCAGCTATGTAAACCTGCAAAGGGTAGTAGCTGACTTACCAACCAATACATCAGTTAACCAGGATTACAAGTCTGTACAGCCCAGCTCTTGCCAGTTAACATAAAGGATGCAAAATGCCTGCTTTTGTCCCAGGTTTTTAAGTTGAACTAGATATAGTGTGATCAGCTAAGCAAGTGGAAAATTTCTACTAGGAATTCACCATTTCCTTTTCTGCTCTTGCATGGCAGATAGCCAGCCATTAGAAAAACATGGCACTTTTTATAAAGAACATTGCTTTAGCCTAGAAAGATTTTCATTCAGTCATGTGTCATTCACATGACAAATGAAACCAGTACTGTAAAGAAAAAAACACGCAGGAAAGCTTACAAAGCCTGTAACTTTTTCAGAAGCAAAGTATTGTTTCCTCAACCACAATTAATCCATAACAGTGAACTGTAGTCATAAGAAAGAAGGTGACTGACAACAAATCTCATTCACAGTACACAGCCAACAGCCACCGCTTCACACAGCAGAGGTTTAAAGCAAACGCTCTTATCTAGACCTTGGAGGGGGAACAACTCTAACGGCAGCTAGAAAGGGTTTACTGTGTGCCAGTTGCTGATCTGCACCTTGCCTTTCCTTCATGCTTGGCTCGTGATATGGAATGTCTCAAGTCCTTCTATCCCAAGTAGTATGCAAAGCATCTACGCTAAGTCCTATACACACACACACTGTTCTATTAAACCAAGTTTAATCCAAAATAGTAAACAAAAAACAATTTTGGACAGTAATTCTTCTATGTGTTGGCAAGACAGAATTCCACACAAAGTGCTGCACAGGTTACAAGAACAGTCATTTCAATCAAGAAAATTTTAGAGGAAACTCTTCTGCCATAGTAAAAGGAAGTCTCATGCAGCCATCCCACACCACCTTTGCTATCCTCAAATAACCACTCAGTGGACAGACCACTTCTTATCGCCGTACTGGGTAAGAATTCACATCCATGACTGAAAAATGCACTGCCCTTTACCAAAGAAGCTAGCAGCTTTACTGCCTTACTTCCTGGAAGTGGAAGATTCTAGAGTTACAGTATCAGCTTCAATACGTGCACCGATTATTTTCAACACCAGCAAATAAAGACATGTAACTGCTCCATATAGAGTTCAAAATTAATGTGTCATTGCAGAAACATCCAATTTTCTGAACACATTATGTTCTTCCTCTTCTCCAGCACATCCCAATAACAGTAATATTCAAACTGAGCATCTTCTAATCCAATCCATTTTTTCTTACAAGATACTTAACTTGCCACTTGCTTTCTAAGTAAAGCTAGGAGGACTATATTCATGGCTTTTGATAGCAGACAAGGTTAAACTGGAGGATTACAGGTATGTAAGTGGAAGTACAAAAAAAAAAGCTTGAAAAGGCCAATTTATATGTGCAAGTACTTCAGGAGAATAGCATGAACTGTATTATTTTACAGAGAAAACAGGTGGGTGCCACAGCCACAATAGAGAAAGGCAGGCGAAGACACAGAGCACTAATATGCATCTAGTTTGAAAGATCTATGGTGCGTTCTGAGGATGGTATCTAGTAACTTACACTGTTTTTAAAAAAAAAAATTCAGCATTGTAAACTCCCAGACAGGGAATCACTCGTGCGGCTGTCCTGCAGAAACCTAGGTGACCCTCTCTTCACAGTACTAGTTGGCTAAGGAATGCCAAGCAGTCAGAAATACTCAAAGAAGTTTCATGTTTCTGAGCACATGACTTTACAATATTCCTGTATATAACAAGTGAGGGGAACATGTCTTACTATCCAAGCTTGTAAGCAGTATCACTAGAAAGTGAGGAAAACTTTTTTTTTTAAAAAAGAATGGACAAACTGGGAACTCTGTGCAGGCTATATCACAAACTGCATTTGAAATGAGTCTCTTAACTAGAATCTTTACTGCAAAATATACATCTGTTTACTTGACAGACTGTTTTTGCTTGTTAAGATATGTCAATTTTTATTATACTCTTTAAGTAAAGAAGTCTAACTATGCTATTTCAATATAAAAGAAACTGTCACTGCTTTGCAACATATGCATCAAAATCAGTTCCCACTTCAAAGTGAGAGTGAGAAAACCAAATTCTGTGCTTGGCAACAAAGTCTGCTAAGAAATGGGTGGGAAGGGAGGACTAACTTCAAGCCACATCTCATTGTTAAAACTTCACCCTCATTCTCACAGTGACATTAGGCCCCTAAAGTAGGTGAGAAATACCACACCCCTCTGTGTACAGCCAGACCTAGCATGCTCTCTCCACAGCTTAAATAAATGGATTATTAATAGCAATACCAATAGATAAATTCACTCATATGATGCAGCTAGACCTTCTCTCAAGTCCCAGAGAGTTGCTGGAGAAGTTATTGTGTCCGATAGACATACATACTGAAAGCTTGCAGAAACACAGATATTAAGTTTAAACTCAATTTCTGGAGTTAAACTGAAAAAAAGCAACATTTTGGTATTACATTTATTCCAAGGGTCATGTTACAGAAAAGATTCTGAAATACTTCAAATTATTACTAAAGGTCAGCAATCTTTTCTGGAGAACAGATGACTTTTTAAAAAAAAAAAAAAGAAAAAACCCAAACTTTTAAACACTCAAATTCCAATAGGGATAAGCAGGAATCCAAACTGCACTCAGATCTTGGAATAAAACTGATATTCCAGAAGGACTCTGTCCTGAAGGGGAAAAATAAATGCAACAAACTAAACACAGAAGCCATGGCGAGAATTCGGCCTTAGAAAACTTACAATCTCAGCATTTACTGCAGATGAAAGAAGGAAGTCTAGACAAGACTAGAGCAAAATAGGATTCAGTAAATACAAAAAAATATTAGCTACATTTTAATGCAAGGGGTTAATATATATTGATAGCCTCAGCCACCTGTAGAAACTGGAGTTCTATCTCCACTTCACAGCCCTCTGTTTCAGACACATGAATCTTAATAATCCCAATATGGGGGTTTTCCTCTTGGGAGAGCAGGAGGGCAAGAACTGCAGGACTGAGAAAGTTGTACATAAGTATATGCAACTTACCTTCAGCCACTGCTGACATTATACAATATGACATCAAAGTGAACCAACCATGAATTTACTGTTAACAGACAGTAAAAGAAGTTTAGCCTGGAAGCTTGGTCTCCCTGCCATCTTTCTTCCGGGAAAGTGTGCCAACTTAGAACAAGTTTTAGCTCCCTTTTCAGAGGTAACACTTCCCCAGAGTTTAGAGCATTATTTCACGATGGCAAATAGCCAGAGGATCATGCATCGCTATACACAGATTGCTGCTAGTTTCAAAGCCTGTACAATTAATTTCTGTATTACAGTTAGGACTAGAAATTTTACAGTGAACAGTGTCACCATAATCCATTTCCATATATCAACTTATCAACTTCTCCCTTGGAGGCTTTTTTTTTTAATTTATAAAAAGTTAAAGATGACCTTAACGAGATACTAGTGACACCTACATTTTCTCCTCTAATCAACAAGCACTACATAGGTATTTTGACATCTCACTGAAGCCTTATTTCAGGTATCAGCATACATCTGTACAAACTGAGATAAGGTTGTTCTAGGCGCATTGCCGTAACATTCTTTATCAGAGTAACATAACTGTAAATATCATATCCATACCAGCTTTCGTGAGACCCATGCAGTTTCTTCTAGCTCAACTCAAGGACACAGTCAATTTTAACTCTTCACTGGATATCATTTGCATAGAGAAATTTCATAGCTTTATGCTCAGCAAGAAGCAGGTACCTTACTAGAAGAGACCAGAACCTGTATGCACAGGTTTTATTAGACACTGCACGTGGTTAACACCATCAGCTGGCCAATCCACGCAGAGATGATACCTCTGAAAACTGTCTAATTATTACAGGTTCCCCTTAAAAACATACCACTCTGCAGCCAGAGGACCACTGTTTAGTTAGTCTGAAGCAAGAGGCATTTTGTATTTCATCTGGCCATCCAGGTGTTCTTTCGGTCATTCCTCAAGGATATGCAACAGGAAAGGATCTCACAGTTGAAGTCCAGTTCCCTTCTATAAAAGGTAATGCCATCACATCATTCCTTTCATAAATTGAAACAACTTTTAAAGAGTTAGTTTTTTCATTTGGAAGAAAATATTAGTTGCATACAAGGAGAACTGTATGCAACCAATAATAACTATTATTTAGAACAGCTTCTAAATCTCTACACAAAATGAGTAGGTAGTTATCCTCTTTCCCAGGGCACAATCTTCCTTCTCCTCCCTGCATATTTACTTAGGTGTTAATTAACAGTGAACACTGAGAAGAAGGGAGGGAAGAACTGGGGAGAGGTAAAATTGTTTCAATTCATAATTGCACTATTCCCCTGATGAAGACTTTTGTCAAGCACACAAAACAACGCAGTCTAACTGGTACCTTACTTTAGAAGGCTGCTAGAAATACAGTCTGCGATTGCTTCAATTGTGGTCTTCTGTAAAATCACACCGTACTGGAAGGTAATAACAGTTTTGTTACCAATTAATACACCCAAGTAGTGAATTCCCATAGTCTGTTGTCCATAGCAAGCTATGAGGTCTATTACAATTAAATTTCATTGTGGTTCTATGACTTCCACACACCAAGGACATTTAGGTCTTCCTAAACATATAAACATCTCTGCCCTCTTTAAGATGATGGCCCCACAGCCCCCCTGGTCTGTTTGTTTATTTATTTTTGCATGCTTGTCTGCAAAAAGCCCTCTTCTGAGCCTGATCCCGGAGGAGTCTCATTAGCAGCCTGCTAGCAGCCCAGTACTTTCTCTTTCACATCTGACAACATTACTTGTTGCTGGCCAGTTCCTCGCTCATTTTTCAGCTCTTCGAGAGTCATCCTCTCTAGCTTTCTCCATTTGGATTTCATTAAAGCATCGGATTAGCACAAGACAGTAAATTTGGTTGAACTGATCTTTGATCAGACAGCAACCCAGCAAGCTTCTTATGATCTGCTGCTTAAGATCACTTTGAATTTCCTTGTTATTTCCATGTCCAGTTATTCTTTCTGTGAAAGCACACGAGGCCTGCAGGCTACTGGGCTCAGACTAACAAGCTTGCAGCTATGCAGAGCCCCGTTTCAAGCTGTTCTTGAAGAAATTTGCTATATTCTTTAATCATGTAAAACACCTTAGCTCAACCTGAGGCCTAATAAGTAATTCTAAAGACTTCACAAGCCTTCACTTCTCTTCCTATATGAGAACTTTGACTTTATTTATTTTTAAATCAAGGCTGTCATACTATCTTCACTTTTTGATTTTCCTTAACAGCTATCCAGTCATACACACTTTGTGTTGGTTATCCTTTTAATAGTTTCACATCCTGCTCCATCAAGTTCCTCCATTTTGTCTCCTAAACTTCCTGCATTTATATGCGCACACCTCATTTCTTACTAACCACACCCTAGCACCACAGCCGAATTAAATATTGCATACCTGTCCTCATCAGTAAGAGCACTTTCTCCGATGTCCATTCTCTCAGCCATAGTTCTTTATCCATTTGTATATCCTCATTTATCCTATTTTCCTCTTCCTATAAAAGAGTCTAACCTGTAGCACATGTCTGTGTTCGTAGCAGGAGAATCAAGTTCCAGAGATACCAGGCAAGTTTAGAGACAGTATATACAGAAACCAGAAGAGGTTTTTTTTGTTGTCAGTCTAACAAATCAGAACAACATGCGACTGTCTGGAGTCATTGCCTTGGAAAACACAAATACATTTTAGAACAAAATTAAGTAAGGTCTACCTCCTTTGTTGCACACAGATACAGCAAAATAAGAAACAATCATAAGCAGGTTCCATTAGATGCACAGGAGTAAGCAAGTAATTTTAAGAGATCTATTTACATTTTAAATCCTAGTACCTCCAGTATAACAGGTTTGTTTCAAACTGCTGTCCTTCACAGTAGCTTGCTTTTTTTTTTTTTGTTATTCATAAAATGGAAAAGGAAAATAGGAGCTTCTTCCTTCCACTCAGATTTATGACATTTTCAAATACCTACAGGAAGCTAGCAAATTCCTTTTTAATCCATATTAAACTATGTGATATTTAGTTATTAAGTCCCCCAGGGTTGAGATCTTCTTCCCATTCCAGAGCAATGCCCAAGCACAAGAGGCCCTCAATCCAAACCACGATAGAAATCAATCCCCAAAACAATGCATTCCATATGATAACATCTGGCTACTGGAAAAGTCAGACTTGTGACTTGGGGTTTGAAATTATTTAGGATATAGACAACCTGAGTAAGTCTTTTTCACAAAGGGGTACTTTTACCTCTGTGAAAAAATGTCATACAACATAGAACCACCTGTTTCAGAGGCCTGTGAAGCAAAGTCCACATCAAGTACTCTCCAGAGCAATAGAGCCATTGCCACAGACACCCCAATGCAGACAGACACCTTCTCCTGGCTTTACTGCAAGGATAATTCAGTACAATTTTAATTCAAGACAAAGCTATCCACAGATATTATAGAAACCTTAAGAGTGCACTGCAAACAGGCAATAGACAACTAGGTGAAAGAACAGAACTTAATTCTTCTGTTTAGCCCAAATAAGCATTGACAAAAGAAAACAGAGAACAAGTCTAGAATACTTTTGTCACTTCCTCGAATAGAGAGTGGCATTCCCCTCAGCCCTCATGAAAGTTATTTTTCTGTCGAAGTTCATGACAGCACAGGTCACCGTAAGGATCAGAAGTACACATAACACCCCACATCGGCCACATACACAGTATAATATATACATGAAGTAAACACCCTACGTGCGACTGCAACAATTAGTAAAGGGCACATATATATATACCGAATGTGCACGAGTACTTGATGATGGCGTGTTACACAGGAGAGTGCAGTGCAGAGCAGG
>NW_009225151.1:0-846 GCF_000690835.1 Fulmarus glacialis
GGAGGTGATTTATGATGACCTGAACAGCAAGCAGTTATCCAAAGATCCAGATGATGTCAAGGGCACCCGACCCATGTGGCAGAAGTTTGTACGGAGCGCACCAGCGTCACATGCAAACTCATTGGCAGTAATGACCTGGGAAGATGGAGAGGAACAAATGGTGGATGAATTGGCTGACCAACTCTGGCAATATGAAGAAAGTCTCTCTTCCTCCCTACGGCCCTGTGTCTCTGCTGTGGAGAAACTGTCTCAGGAAGTCCAGCAACTCAAAGAGGATATGTCCTGCTCCCCACCTGTACGACCAGTATTTCAGCTATTAGGAGCAAGCGTCCCTCTGCTCAAGTGAGAGGATATAGGGGATACACACCCCGGGGTACCCTGTGGTTTTACCTGCGTGACCACGTAGAGGACATGAGGAAGGGGGATGAAAAATTTACCTCAAGCCGAGAGGCACGGGTATGTGAGTTGCAAGGAAAAACCATCACAAAAGGGAGTTCTTCCAGGAAAACTGCTGCTCCAGTTTCCAGTGAGCAGTCCCCCAGACAGAGTAGAAGACCTGACTTTACTTCCAATCTTAATAAAGGGACTTTTGATTTGCATCTACGAGAAGTGAGTAACAAATACTATGACCAGGACTAGAGGGGCCCTGCCTCCAGCCAGGTGGAGGAAAGGGACAACCAGATTTACTGGACTGTGTGGCACATAGCGCTTGCCTTGGCGGGTTTATGGGAGTGTGATATAATCAATCTCCCAGGCCTGTCCATATGTGTATTTCAGCCATTGTCCTCCATACCAGAGAGGCTTTACTCACTTGGCTTGCTTGATTTCAGCGCCTATTTTACATTC
>NW_009225151.1:889-45115 GCF_000690835.1 Fulmarus glacialis
GCATCTGTTCCTTGACGGCCTGAGGCGTCACGGGCCCACCGAGCTATAAATAATTCACCCTTCTGTTGCCAGTCCAGATCCACCAGAGCCACTTCACTCTTAGCAGCCTGGCCCACCTGCTGGTTGTTTTGATGTTCTTCAGTGGCCCAACCCTTGGGTATGTGAGCATCTACATGATGTACTTTTACAACCAAGTTCTTTACCCGGGCAGCAATATCTTGCCACAGTGTGGCAGCCCAGATGGGTTTACCTCTGCGCTGCCAGTTGTTCTGCTTCCATTGCTGCAACCACCCCCACAGGGTGGCACATCAGACCCACAGAAGTATAAGGCTCTAGTGGACACCGGTGCATAGTGTACTCTAATGCCATCAAGCTATGAAGGTGCTCACCATGGTGAAAGCAACCACTGGATGGCTGGAAACATATCCCCATGCCACCGCCTGGAACGCTATCCTGGGCCTTGAAAAGCAAGTCTTATGGTGACATGGCACCCCAGAAAGAATTGAGTCAGACAAGGGGAATCATTTCCGAAACAATCTCATAGACACCTGGGCCAAAGAGCATGGCATTGAGTGGGTCTATCACATCCCCTATCATGCACCAGCCTCTGGGAAAATCAAACAATACAATGGACTGTTAAAGACTACACTGAGAGCAATGGGTGCTGGGACATTTAAACATTGAGACACACATTTAGCAAAGGCCACCTGGTTAGTCAACAGCAGGGGACCTGCCAATCAGGCTAGCCCTGCCCAATCAAAACTTTTATGTACTCTAGAGGGTACTCTCGAGCTGGTCCTGCCCAATCCAAACCCTTACGTACTGTAGAGTGGGATAAAGTCCCTGTCGTGTATATGAGGAATATGCTGGGGAAGACAGTCTGGGTTACTCCTGCCTCGGGCAAAGGAAAAACCATTCATGGGATTGCTTTTCCTCAAGGACCTGGGTGCACTTGTTGGGTAATGCGAAAGGATGGGGAAGTCCGATATGTACGTCAAGGGGATTTCATTTTGGGTGAAAACAGCCAATGAACTGGATTGTATGATGTTAGTTACTATATAATACTGTATGTCATCACATCTATGGTTGCTGTAGGCCATATCAATGGTATTACAGTAAGAATCACCCAGATTAATGAAGAATGAACTTTAATGAAACCGAGCAAAGTGCAGCAGTGGTGGAACCAGAACTGGCTTGAAGATGCAACAATCCAATATCACACACCATCTCTCCTGTCCTGAAAGACTGTTATGACAGGTGGAGCCCAAAGTCATGGACTAAATGAACTCAATGGACATTTTAGAGGGATGGCTCATAGCTTAAGGGAATGATATCTGTGTGTATATCACCATTACGTGTGATGGAGCCCTGCTTTCCTGGAGATGGCTGAACACCTGCCTGCTGATGGGGAGTAGTGAATGAATTCCTTGTTTTGCTTTGCTTGCGTGCGCGGCTTTTGCTCTCCCTATTAAACTGTCTTTATCTCAACCCACGAGTTTTCTTACTTTTACTCTTCCGACACCGGGGCGGGGTGAGCGAGCAGCTGTGTGGTGCTTAGTTGCCAGCTGGGATTAAACCACAAGAAGTCCCTCAATTGTGAAGGTATTTTAGTGTCTCTAAATTATCCTGTAAGCCTCACTAGTTCCAAAGGAGTCATTATGTTCTATAATACTGAAAGCTACTCTTTAGAAGGTCTCAAGAGGAATGGCTATAACGTATCAGGTCAAGACAAGGAGTAAAGCTTTCCAGTGTATTTCTTGACATGACAACTGCGGTGATTGCAAGTGGTGATGAAGAAAATCCTGTGTAGAATTTTTAATGGCTGAATAAAATCATCGCTGAAAAGTCACATCTGAAATTCCTGTTCTCCAACTGAAGAGCTTAGATTTAGAACATATTTACTGACATCCATTTAAACTTATGAAAATCCTATCGACTGAGTTCTGCACTTAATTTATTATAGTATTTTTTTCATCAGTCTTGTCAGTTATCCAAATTTGTCTTCTAGTGTCTGAAAAAGCCTAAATTGATAATATTTGGGGAATAAAAAAAAAAAATTATTTTTCTGTTCGAGGTTTTAATTCTCTATCCTTTAAGATATGTGCTTTTTCCCATGTGCTTCAGTTACTGTCCCAGTGACCCTTAATACATGCTTTAACTTTATTAAGAAAGCATTTCATACAGATGATCTATTATGGATATGATGTAACACTTTTTATACAGAGATCCCATGGGCTGTGATATTAAAAAAAAAAAAAGGAAAGTAACCATATGGTAAAAGCCAGTTGCCTTCTCAAAACCTTCTTAGGGTTTACAGTAGATAAATTAGTTGTATGTAAAGGGTAACATAAGGAGAACCCTAGCTGTTAGTCTGCCTACCTAGCTCCTTGCTCTTGATTATGTTTCTGATTTCATGGCAGTTGTATAAGGGCTTATTTTCAAAGACAAGAATTCTTAAAGCTTTGTGGGTTATCAAAGTACTCTACTATATAAGCATAGTAGACTCAGAAAATGTCTATTTATAATAGTGTAGGATAGCATATACATTAAAAAAAAAAAAAGAAAACCTAACATGAGACGTGAATGTCACAGGTTGCTCTTGGGTTGAACAAAATGGACAAGACATAGTTTGAGGTGTTTTGCACGCATTGATCTGCAGATGTGAGAAGAAACAGAAGCTCACTGCTTACAGCTGCTTGTGCTCAGTCACAGTTATGTGATGACAGCCAATTTGTGCCTAAGTACTTTGCTAAGTGTATCCAAGCAGGATCTTTTCCCTTCTACTCTTTCTGGAGACCTGACATAAACACGGAAGTTGGGCAAGTATGTGGGTACACATGTTTTGCATGATGAACAATTTTGATAGTTTGTCTGAGGTGCTGAATGAATATCAAAGCTTTTCAAATATTTGGTTTAAGTTTTGAAATAACTGTAAAAGAGATCTGAGAGCAGAACTGACTACTTGTATCTCTGCCTGACATAACCACACTTACAGCCTTGTGGAGTTCTTCGTTCTACTACTTCAGAGTTGTTTTTATACATACTTCTTAAAACATTCTGTTACCTTGATAAAGTGAAATATAAAAATTGTATTTACTCTTGTTCACAAACTATATTATTTATTTGCAAGTGAAATTTGTGTGATGTTTTATGGAAACCCAGCTTATGATGAAATTGCTTACTTGCAACTTGCATTTCTTGTACAAGTTACATGTTCAGCTGTATTATAACATGCATAAAGTTGGCATTTTGGGACAGGCAAATCATGTTATCTGGATGCCTTTAAGAGGAGCTTTAGGGCATGATTATATTCATCCTCTAGTTTCACTCTACAGTAATATACTGTGTTATGTATATAGCAGTTTTCAGCTGCTAATGTGAATCAGCTACAGCTGGAATCCTGAACTTTAGTGATGTTTAGATTATAAGATGCTTCTGCTGATCTCTATCATGCCAGTTATAATGAGTATCGAGAACAAAATTACTATATTTGTAGTCTACTTTTCAGAAATAAAATGGAGCTGCATGTTCTTCAATATTTTGTGATCAGTATCGCATAATAAAAGTCATTGCATGTGATAATCTAGTCGCAGTTTTAAAATATTTAATGTGTTTAGCAGCATATTAGGAAGTTTGAAAGATGCTTACAGTCATTTTAGCTTTTCCATTCCAGTATATGAATTGCTTCTCATTATCTGGGTTCAGTAATTACTATTTTAAAAATCTATATTCTGTTGGGTTGGAAAGGAAAGATTCTGAACACCGGCAAATATTCTGTCATTACCTGGCATTGAATTCTAGACAAGAGGGTGGGGGGAAAACCAAAATGCTGGAACCTGTGCTCCTTTGTCACATTGTCTTTCAAAGTTTCACCAAGTAAAATATAATTTAATAGAGTTTCTAGAGTTGCTGCGTCCTATATAGAACAGTCTGCTTTAAAAGCAGCTTTTCTAAACATTGCTTTTTCTTACAGAGTAAACATACAGCAGCTGCTGTTTTGATTTTCTGTTTGTCATTTAGTAACAGAACAGTCGACTATTATTGCCCAGGATGTATGGTCAGTTCATAGGTTTGCTAGATGCAGTAATATATAGTATATGCCATTTGGGTCTGCGCATTAGCTTATGTAGTTTATGTCTGGCTTGCCTACAGGTTTTATATTGTGTGTAGGAGGGAGATTAGGTAAGATAGATTAGTTTTGTTTTGCTCAACAAGTTGCTTGTTCTTTGGGTTTTTTGCTTATTATGGGCTGAACACAACTGAAGTCCTTTATGACCTTGTTAATCTTGGATTTGAACGTCTGCTACTGCTGTCAAGAATTACTATATTCTTCAATAGAGTAGCAGATATACAAAAATAATGTGGTACAGTATGTAGCTTTGAGATTGGTTCGTACTTTATAGATAAACAGTCATGTTAGTATTTATTCATGGAATTGGAGGGGTGTGTTAGTATTCAAAATGACCTTAATAAACGGGGGAAGTAACTTTAAAGCAACAGAATCTTCTAAAGACAAGGGTGAAGTCCTGTATTCAGAAAGGATAAAACAAATATGTGAAACCAAAGCGGTCAATAGGTAGGTGTACAACAATATGGAGAGGAGGACTAAGGGGTCATTGTGGGCTGGAACACCATGTGACGCTGTTCCGTTAGAGCCAAGCGCTATTTTGGAGTGCACAGCCAAAGAGCTAGGTGGAAGGCATTGTAAGTAATTATTCCACTTTGCGCTAGTGCCAACTCAGCTGGATATCTTGCCTGATTTTAGATCAGTGTCAATAAATTGTTGAAAATCCGGGGAAAAAAAGGAAAGACAATAAAGAGGAAGTTGGAAACCATGTATTAAGAGAGTGGAAGAACATAATTGTTTAGGCACAGAAGAGAAATATTTGAAGAGAAGTCTTCAAATATGTAAAAGGTTACATTAAAGAAGTATGTATTCTGTTGTTATTTATGCTCATGGAAGGTATGAGAAGGGTTAAGTAATTGGCCTAGTTTCCTACATATGATGGTTAGGTTATATGTCAGGAAAACAATTTGCCATTGAGAGGACAACTGTGCACTAAAACATATTACCTGGAGAGCTTTTGGAGTCCCTGTCACCAAAGGTTTTAACAATATGTTAGGCAATCTGTTAGGAGAGGTCCAAACATAATTCATGCTGCTTCAAACCCAGAGGATGCAGCTGTTGACCTCTTCATGACCCTTCCAAATTTGCATTTTTGACCCCTTTTCAATTGTATCTTCAAGAACATGTTTTCTGTTCTAAGAGGAAAAATGGTTACAAATCACTATAGATGCATATATATATACACAAATCACTATATAGATGCATAATCCCTGTTAAATAGCATGTATACAATATGCATTCTATTTTATACACATTTAGTGTTGCAATAAAAGAAATTCATCAATTTTTTGTCATTGCAAAATCACATACTTTTTTCGCATACCAGTTCATTTGTAGTTTTTCTCTTAAACTCTTAGGGGAAAAAATGTATTAAATTGTCAGAACGAAAATGGTTCTTGTTTTTTCGAAGATCAATCAATTAGTTTAGTAAGCGAAACATATCTCTTTCTGAGGGAAATTATCTGATGTTATCTTAGGAACTTGTGTTGTGGATAGAATGATGCAAAAATAGAATAAATAATAGAAGGTTGCATGTTTGAATTCCATATAATTACATATGCATGACTGCATAGATCTTTAATGGTTACACAAATAAAGAGATGAAGACTTGTCTAGGAAAATACGCATTCTGATTATATCTGCAAATGCTACTAACTGATATTTTAGAAATCTCCATGAGAAGAGTGTGCACAACTTACGTATAAAAAAGAATATTCACTATAAAATGCAAAGGCATTTCAATAAAGGCAATCAAATGAGAGGTCAGAAAATCAGAAGTAAACAAATTTAGCCATGAGGATGTATCTAATTTTTTTAAACGGTATCCTAATCTAAAAGAACTCCCAAGGTACCATGTAATCTGTTGGCCACTCTTCAAGACTAGGCAGAAATGCAGGAGACCCAAAATCCCACTAAGAATTTCAGGTGGTGATGGTGGTTTCTTTCTCCTTCAGTGGCTTTTGGAAAATGCTGTTGTTGAAAAGGAGGCAGTGAAGCATGCTGCATTACAGCACATACTGGCATCCTTGCTTTGAATGGGTCTCTTAGTCTGTGAGAGCCTAATAATTTGCAGTATTCTCTGGAGAAAATGATCCTGCTAAGCCTTCTGTCACACAGAGGAGCTTTTCCAGTCAGAGAATCAGAGCTGGCATTTAGGTGACCAGTGATAATCCATCAGTTTATCCAAAGAAAAAAAATGCAGTTGTTGTCATCATCATCGTAAAATTAAAAAGAAAATTCTAAATTTAAGTACTGTAAAAATAACTCCTTTTCTTTTGAAAATTGGAAATCTGCATTCTATGTTTGAGGGGAGGAGTTGGGTTGGTTGGTTTGTTGTTTTTTTTTTTTTATGTATGCTGCTTCTCTGGTAATTTTTAGTATTCCATGATCGCAAAAGGTTTTAAGACTGGAGTAAAAATACAGATGAATAAATATGTCCATCCTATAGACTGTTGATGTCTTAATTTTTTATTGAAGATGAGAGGACCTCTAGACTGGCTGGAACTGTAGGTTACTGCATTCAGGAGAAAATCCATGCAATGTGCTTTATGAGCGTGACTCATCTTGTTTCTTTTCTTGAAAAAAGCTATTTAGTCATTATAATATTTCGATATTGTACTGCTTTTTCCTCTAGCTGCGTTCTTAGTACGTGTAATAGGTGAAATGAGAACAAGACACTGACCTCAAACTTTTCACTTTTTCTTTTTTTTTCCTCCTTATTTTCTGAAATAAAAGGTTAGGTAAGCTGGACATCTGGGGGAAATATTTTTTCCCTTTTTTATTTTTATTGAGCTATTGAAGTAATTGCAAGTACGTGTTTTTTTCCAAAGACAAAAGACAGAACCCCAGATCGAATAATAAATCACATATAAAAGAAAAATAAAATAAATGCTATATCAAATCTGTCTAAAAATGTCCACAAAATTGAACAGCGTAGAGGCAGCTGAGTGTGGAGAAAATATTGAACAACTTGTAGCCACCATTTATCAAAGAATGTAATTTAACAATTGTTGGCATACAAAAAGCAAGAAGTCAGAAAGATGTAGCACAGAAAAATAAAGCACAATATATTATTGATATTTGAGAGCAAGGGTATATTAGTGTTTTTGAAATTTGAATCCAGCTTTTTACATTCAGGCAATGAATTTTAAAAACATCGTTTCAGTAGCACAGCAACAGCAGAAATGCTTTTCTGATTTAAAAATGCCCTAAAAACCTTAGTTCTCTGAAAATTAACTGCCATGATTCAGGACGTGGCACAATTATTCTCCCCTTTCCTCATCCCTCAGAGTGGACTCCCCTTGACTTTTTGCTGCTCTGTGATCCCCTCACTCCCGGACCTTTCCCTAGTAGCCAACCCTTTTGTTTTGCATGTGCTGTGATCAGAAGAGCCTTCAGAAAATAAAATATTGTTTAATGTTGGTAGAACTAAGGATTAATAGAAGAGATTTTTTTTCCTCAGTCTTAGCTAGAAATCTAGTAGCTCTGTTGTGCCTTTCAGCCCGACTTTTGAGAATACGGTCTTTCTTCCCTCTTTGTCTTTCTTTCTTCTCTGGTCTTTAAAATCTTCCTTAAATTCCAACAAAGGTTGTTGTTCAGACTTTTCTGTAGTATGCCTCCCTATGCAAAATCAGAAAGACAAGGCAGAGTAACTAGAGAAAAATGCCCTTGTAAATGTGTTCTGGTTTTTAAAGAAATCCCTTAACATGGGGAAATACCAGAAGTCATTGCCTTTCCTTTTTATCCATTTCCTGATTGGCTTGTTAATTTAGCCAAATAAAGTAAGTGCCAGCCAAATACAGTACATTCCAGTTTTCAGGTTACATTGTACCCATAAATTATTACTGGCCAGTCCTAATCCACTTTAGTTGTATTACAGAAGTTTCAAATCAGTGTCCCACTTTGAGAAGTGGGAGACTCGCTGCCTTGAAGAGCTTGTCTCTTCAGTCAGCAAGCAAGGAAGTCAAGGTAGGGAAAAAGAGAATGTATGATGTGAAATGCAGAGAAATCAACTGATTTGCTGAAGACATAAAGTGAATGTAGATCCTTTGACTGTAATGTTGTTTGTTGAAACCCACAGGTCTTTTGTCACTGACTTCAGCGGCATAAAACGCTGAGTTGTCCGGTGCTCTAACCAAGAGATCAGCCTGCCTCTGCTAGATTTCAGTCTTGATGATGCTCATTTGAAACATTTATCTATGCTTGTCTCCTCCTATGACTTTTAGTGTAGTAATAATAAGAGGTGGATAAAAATTTCCAAACATGCTGGATACAGGCTGAAAATTGTCTTCTCTTTACACAGAGTGACAAGGAGAGTAAAGAGGGAAGAGAGAAAAATTCTCACCTTTGGAAAAAGAGATACCAACCTCAATGATAACAATGAAAGGGAATTTTCCCTCACACTAGATATCAAAAAGATGGGTCGTTGATTGAAACAGCTCCAGCTTGTTCCCTTCAGTAGGCAGAATTATATTTTGAAAGACCATTTTCAGCTAATTTGGCTGTTGTGCAGTTTGAACTTTACGAATTGACTTGTAATTGGACCATGCTGTCAATGGAAAAACTTACATGTATTGAACATGACATTTTTAAGAAGGTTACTGTCATCTAGTCCTCTACTAGTGGATTTGCAGAGAGTTATAATTGGTCTAACAAGCTTAGTAACCTGTCCTACTTCCAATTATAATGTACAACCTCATTTATATCTTTTCTTTATTTACTGATACATGATAGGTAATAATTCTCTATCTAGTGTTGATGCTTAAAAATAAAGCTGTCTAATCATAGAACGGCTGGATTCTTTTAATATACATGTATATATGTAACCATACAGATGGATTAATATACATGTGTATATGTACCCATACACGTAGATTATATATAATTTACATATGCATGTATGTATATATATTTATTCTGAACAATTAAAGTACATATATAATCTTTCATATAGATATTTTTATGTATATATATACACATATATATTTTTTTATTCTGAATTATTAATGTGAGTATAAAGTCTCCTGTTGCTTTTAAATTACCAGGGGGGTGGTGTTTCCTCCAGACCTTTGTTAAGTTTTAATGATTATTCTGGCTCGAAGTGATAATGTGTTCATGTAGATGTAATTCTCAGGACTAAAAAAGAAGGGGAAGCATAAGAAAATGAACAGGTTGATGAACTCAATGCATTCACTATCAACTTATATTTGCATGAAGGAGAAACTCTTCACTTACTATAAAATTAGAATGGCACCATTAATTTTGTTTACTACGCAAGCGATTTTTAATGCATGTAAGATTTATTGGCTGGTTTACAGGTGAATATGTCTTGTTAAACAGACTTATAGAAAGAGCTCTGCAGAAGCATCTGTATTTGTTGTACCTCCCCAAAGCAGACCTGTTCTGTGGAGTAATGCTGATTTCAGACATCATGGGACTGCTTTTTTTATTTTGTTTTCACTGTCAGGAGAATGATAGCAATGCAGAATGGTGCATCAGAAAGTAGAGGAGGAATCAGTGAAGAAATAATAAATAAAAAAAAAACAGAGAAAAAAGGTAGAGAATTGACATTTTTTGATGCATTCATAAAGTTAAAAGTTTAATTTTTTCGACAGTTTCTTCATATGTGGCAACTTGGCCTTCACTGCCACGCTCTCCTTACTCGTCTTAGTAAAGACTGATTGGTGAGACACCAGACCAGACAAAACAAAGGACAAAAAAAACCAACCAACCGAAAAAAAAAAAAAACAACTTAAAACCTTTAGGTGTGAACAAGAGAAGCAAATAGAGCAGAAGGGGGATTTGGTCTTTCTCCTTTTTTTCTGTCTTTTAGTCACAAGCGTAGCTGTCTTTGAATTGTTAACATAATTCTGCCTTACAAGAAGGGTCAGCAGAAGAGGAATTACCTTTTTTTTCTGAGGTACCTTTTTTTCATGAACGTGCTCTTGAATGAATGCCTTTTCCGAGTGCACTTGAGAGTTTAAAGAGTTGTGGATAGTATCTTTTGTGTAATTTACAGCTAACGGAATGATTCCATTTTCACTGTGGGTTCTGATTAATATCGTGTATCAGCAACATTATCCATGAGCCTCACAAAACAGAAGATGATTCTGTTGATTTTGGCAGTAGGGCAGATGTTAGCGGAACATTTTGAGTTCCTATCATTGTTTTTGTGACCCTGTTGTGCCTTTAGAACTAATAGCATGAAACCATGTTGCTTTAGGAGACTCAAGGAAGGCTGTATTGTCTGCCCCTTTTTCTCTGAGTTTGAACACTGATCACTGTTAAAATATTGTCTGCTCCTTTTGCTTTGCATGCTCCGTTGGGGTGCAAGAACAAGGCTTCAGTGAAGAAAACTGATCATCATATAACATAGATTATAAATAATTGGAGTACCTGCAGTTTAACTGATGTTTGTTTGCGTCAGCTTCACAGGAGAATGACGTTTCAGGAAACAGGAGCAAGGGAATGACGTAAGATTTAGGTACTTCAGAATGTACTTTTGGCAAGGCAAATTGTACTGTAAGATTTAGAATTCACAAATGTGTGTGCATATGCTCTCACCTACTTGTGATTAATGGTCCATGATTTTTCTGCGCTCCTTGCCATGCTTTTTGAGTGTGTTTTGTGATATATTTTCTAAATTCTCAACACAGGTCTTCTGACAGAATCATAGATCTGAACTATCTCATAGAACTGCAGTGTCTCAAATAAATAGGTCAAATAATCCTAGAAACGGTGTTTGTTAGCTTTGAATCAATAGTGATAAAGTTTCTCTGTATTCTTACTTGCTCAAACTTCTGTCTAATCTATCTTTGTTCTCTTCTTCTTGTGCAATCTTTTCCTCGCTTCCAGTGGCTGCTACAAAGAACAAAGCTAGAGGTGAGTTTCTGCCTGCACTCTTCAATTTGCATTGCATGGTTCTGCAGCCCACGTATTTTCTCACAAGGTTTTTTTCTGCTTCTTAAAACCGAGAAAGATATTTTTAGAGCTTACGGTATAATAGATTAGGTTTTTACAATTGTGTAATTGCCCCAAAGTGCAGACTATTTTCATCTTTTATCAGTCATCACTACTCATACTGTATTTTGTTATTTGTTTTAATTTAGGAAGTTTTTAGGAAAAAGACAAAACCAAGTGCGTTGTAGTTAGATTTCTGACTTATAGTACTGTAGGGATATTGATGGCATTTTAATTGAAATGAAGATATTACATAAAAATGCTCATAAATATGTAAATGTAATTTATATTTTTTACCTCTAGACATAGTCATAAATATCTGAACAGAGAACAATGAACATAAGTGTCTCCTAAGCATCCCCCATCTTTTCACACTAGTATAAAATGATCATCACTGTTTCTGGTAGCCTACCAATATAGAAAGGGTCATACTATAATCTCTACAGAGATTTATGACTTCAGAGCAGCAAGGTGATTGTCACAAATCAGTGTGACAAAGAAGTAAACCTTTCAGAACTAATCATGTAAAGTCAGTTGTGCCTTAAACCATTTCCTGAATTTCAATGAAGCAGTGATGTAGCAAATGTAACCTGAAGCATATATTTTTTACTTGCATAAAACATACAAATGTATGCATATATGTGTATACATACATATCTATACATATGTATATGTGTGTGTATATATATATGAACATATATTTTCATAGAAAATCCTGAAAAGAGATATTTTACTGAAATTTATCTAACATTTCTGATAGATAAAGTTGAGTAGTTTGATTATTAAACATCAGATTTTAAGGCAAATATTTATGCTTGGTTACATGTAGTTCGGAAGTTCAATTATATACATTGTCTAGCTTGAAGATGTAGAACAATAATAATAATCAAAGAAGACAGCCAACTGATGGTGTTTATGTATTAGAATAATTACATCAATAATTAAAACACAGGTCAGATGTTTTTTAAACCCTTGCATGGCTTTTAGTAAAATCTTTTTCTCAGAAACTTTGCATGCATTGGATGTCATGAGTGAGGGGAGTGGGTAAAGTCAAATTCACATATTTGTCTATGCATGCTATGAAGTTTGCTTTACTCTTTTCTGTACTGTCATGTACTCGGCTGTGATGCTGTGTAACAGTGGTCAAGAGTTTAAGACCTTCATAATCAATGAAAAAAACAAACAAAACCATTTCAGCACAAATAAGCATAATCTCCTCAGTATTCAGCGATTACTTCATGTACCCATATATTGCCATTCGAACAGAAACTGCCCTGGAGGCACAGGAATTATAAAATGAGTCAGAAGTACTCGTGGGCCCCACTCATCTGTGAACATTAACACACCCTTATTTCAGAAGTGCACATGCATATTTTATAAACAGCTGAAACTATACATAGTAAACTGGGTTTGACACTGTGATAAGAGAAAATCTCATAATCTGTAGCTATGCATTATCTTTGGAGTTCTTTTGCTCAGTTGCACAGTGCCTTCAAGAAGCCATCAGCTTTTCCTTTGGTGCTGAACAGCCCTGTGATGAAGGTACCCAATACCCACAAGGAATTAAGTCCTGCAATAGTTCTGTCTTCTACCAAAAGCATAGGACCCATCTTGTCATCTCCTGTGGTGGAAGACATAAAGTAGCAGACGTCTTACTGCTTTTCATATTGCTCTAAGTAGTAAAGAAAGATCTGTTCCTCCTTTTGAAGTATAACAAACACTTAACTGGCAAGCATTTGTCTAATACGGCATTGAAAACAGCAACTCACAACTGAGGCAATGCTTTGCTGCAAGAGGAGTTTCTCTTTTGGCATTTATTTCCCTGAAATCCAGCACTGTTACGTCTGTGCTCCTATTTGTGGATCTTCATCTTTCCTTTCTGAAAGTTTGGAATTTGTGCTGCCATTTTCAGTAAGGTGAAGTTGACACTCATGCCTGCCCTGAGATGCCCAGTAAATAACCTCTGAGGGTTTCAGAGCACGTTAGTAGGTGATATTCTATGGGACCACCTGTCTTGAAATTTTGTTTGTGCTTTGTTATCATGAGAAAACTCCTGCTGGTCTCCAACTTCCCTCCTCCTCCTTGTGGGATTATCTATAAGCAGAACATTAGAGCCCTTGTTCTCAAACATTGCATTCAGTGTTCTTTCCTTAAGTATTTTCTCAGACTTTGTTGAAGGCTGTGTGTATTAAGTGGTGTAAAGCAGCTGTTGAACTCTCTAGTTTACCCTTACCTTGTGGCATTTAGAATCAATTTAATCTGGAAGGTCGTCTGGTCTGCAGGTCATCTGGACCTAGCCGCTGTGTAAGTAAGGCCCACTTAGATCTAGTTGCTCAGAGAGCGCCTTCCAGTCAAATTGAAGTATCTCCAGGGTCAGAGATTCCACAGCTCCAGGTTAGATCTGCGCTATCGTTGCTTTATTTTACCATGGTTTTCTTAGTTCTTTTTTATACTTTCCACTACCTAGAAGAAACTGCATGAAATTTTTTTGTTGTCTCCAGAAAGGGTAAATGCTTGGATTTTGCATAGAGGGATGGATCTTGCTTTGGACTACCTGGGGCAGATGCTGCCACAAGACACTCATGTTCTGGACAGAATACTTGTGACATTTCGAAGAAGTCTAGTTCAGAAGGATTTGAAAGAGTAAGCGGTAAAATTAAACATGAAAATGGTCATTCATAACACTGAATTTGATGAAGCAGAAACCAAAGATGCCACCTGAAAATCTCAGACTATCTGACTAGAGTTGTTTCAGTGCATGAATATTTTAAGGACTGTTCCTTAATGCACCAGATGAGATTTGTTCAACTTGAGCTCTATAAATGAGAATTTCTTCTATCAAAGCACCAGTTTGAAGACCTCTTGATCTCTTGAGAAGGGCTGTTGTGACTTTTTGGTGACAATATTGTTGCAGATATCTTCTTGCAGCAGTTAACAATGGTTTCCAGGCTCAGTGGTCTTATCAGAGCTGCTAATGACATGTCAATTTTCAGTCAGCAGGTGAAAAAGAGAGGCCAAGTGTCTTTATTCAAATGTAATTAGTGGAGGAATGGAGTTCTGTGCTCCACATTTTCACTTCTCTGATACACTCCAGTGTTAGCTGCTATTAAAAAGATATTTCCAGAGCTGCCCCACTAACTTCATGTAATTAGACACTTGACTTTATAACCCTTCAAAATTTAAATAGGAATTTCTGATAGTTTTTTTGGTATCGGGAATGGTGTGGATGAATATGTTAACTTCCTATAAAATAAAGTAGATTATGAAGGCCAACTGCTGTTGCAGGAGGAGAAAAGCAAGTCCTCCGGAAAGATCTCATCTTGTCTGCTGGTTGAGAAGTACAACATTCCTTCCTGTTTCTAAGACTCCTGAGGCCCGCAAATTAGAAACAGTGAAATTCCCAAGAAGAGTTCCAAGTCCCAAGAAGAGACTTTTTGCAGAGGGGAAGATGTAACTGCCTTAACATTGCAGGATTCGTACTATCCGAGCTATATAAAAATGTGGTGGATTAGTAGCTATTTCTGCCATGCTCCTTTCCTCCATTTTAGCTATGTATGAAGTTCTATTTTTAATTTTCTCAGGGAGAAATAACATTCATATCATAGTCCCACTGCTTCTCATAACAAAGTACTACTGTACTACCCACTCAGTCTATATATACACAATGCTATAATCTCTCTCCAAAACTGTTGTAAAAGCTGTACTTCTGTAGGTTCTAAGGGATGTCCTATTGATGGGCGATACCCTCAAACTCTTTTCTGACTTAATACTACACTTTTAAGTACTGTAAATGCCTTTAACTCTATTTCACTTTCCTCACAAGTTTGATATTAACAGTACTATTTTCTGTAGCCTGTTGGATATCCAGGAGATTTTTGAGATGCATCTTTTTCTTTATTTGTATTGCATCTGTGTCCCAAAGAAATTGTCCTTATTTTTGAGTTCCACTGAAGATCACTTTTTTCTTTCAAAAAATCACTTTCTTTCTCTTCTACAAATGCAGAGGTATGTTGTTTCTGCTTTGCTTTTAAAAGAGGAGACTGATTTTCCTTCAGAAACGTAAGATTAAATTTAGCTTTAACAATGCTACTTAAAGCATACATGTCAATGTCTAATATAAATCATCATAGCAGTTGATACACTGTCTAAATGCATCTTATCCAACAGGCAAAGATCAGTCTGGACTTTATTCACTTGATTTATTTTGTTTGTTCTCATCATGTCAATGAAATTGGTATCAGCTTATTTGAAGTTTAAGTCAGGAGGGATGGTGTGAAGAATGTTGTACAAATATACTCTTTATTGCCTGGACAGTTGTACAATGACTCATGTTATCTTTTAGTTAGGAATCACTTTGTTTCTCGAGACTTCACCAAATCTTCATCAATGATCGTGTTCTACCCAACCATCTCTTCGATTTTCTTACAGCGTATGATAAAGTTTATTGCATAAGTATTTGTCACCTTGGTAACTAATAGGTTTCATTCATCCCATTGTTTTGACTGAAAACCAGACAAACCAGGATAAATTTTGTTGACCAGAATTCCCTGTATGGAAGACCTACGGTTTAGATCCTGTCTTCAGTAATTAGCCAAGCATATTTCTCATTCAAGATAAAATTATCCTGAAATCAAGCAAGTAGCACAGTAGCTGTCCATGTTAGGAACAGAATGAAATAAATGTACAAAAAGGAGACCCAAATACTGCTATTTGTCTTATTTGCATTATCTTCACAAAGTTCTGAGCTCTATTCAATTATTAACATCAGTCAGGCATTAGCTCTGCTGTTGCAGAGTTTTCCTTATCGAGGGATAGATAAATCATGGTGTCATCTGCATAAAAATGACACACTGCAACATTATGGCAAAAAATACAAACTAGTGGATGTGTATAGATGTTGAAAGTGTGAATCCAATATAGAGCCTAAGGAAACTCCATAACTCACAGTAGTTTGAAAGAGCATTTATTTATAGTTACAAGCTTTCACCACTGAGACATGTAGAAATGAAAACCTGTCAGATGCCACCTTTAATACAAGGTCATTACAAAAAACTTGCCAAGACTGTTGTTGTAGCATAGCATGATCTGAAGCCTGATTGAAATTTTTCAGATATTCTAGTGCTATTGAAATAAAGGAGTTCTTCTGTGTAACATCTTCTCCTGATATTTTTACTCAAAATATAGTTTCACCTGCTGAAGGTAGAATTTTTACTTTAAGGTAGTAAAAGCACCTTTGGTATTTATAAATGATTGTACTTTGGTGGGGAGAACAACAAAGCTAATGAAGCCTTAATAACCTTTCCTTTACTGTCTCTTCTGTATTCCCTCCCCTGTAGTTTAGTCACTGCTTCCAGTACATAACCTCTGAGGTCCAGTGCTTTTCTCTGATGATTAAATCATGTCCAATGACTAAACCTGTGAGTTTGAAAGGTCTGGATTTCATTCCTAGGTCTGCCATGGTTTTCCTCTGTGATTTCTCATGGCATTTAAGACCAGAGTTTTATCATATTCAGCAGTTCTGATGGGGAGGAACGTAGTGATGAAGAACAAAATTTGATGCTTGTCTGTGAAGAGAGTGCACAGAAAAAGAAAAAAAAAAGGTTTGAAAATGACTATATTAAGAGTGCAGAAGGTCTGTGAAGGCATACATGAAACATACTGCTCCTTCTTGCACGCTTTTGCTGTCGACGCTTATAGAGGAGCAAGTATTTGAGAAATGAATTTAGGTAGGCAATTGTTACTGTGTTTCTCTGGTTCTTGTTCTATTTTGGTGAAAAGAATATAGAATTTTCAGTTTAATGGTTGGTCTCTGAATATAAAAATGTGTTGGGTTTTGTTGGGTTTTTTTAATCCTCCTGAATGCAAAAGTTCACATTAGATCAAGATAATAGGTTATTTCACAGTTTCAGTTTTCCATCAGATAACGTAAAATATTATAATTACATTAGACTCTCAAAAAATAATACATATCTTCTTCAGTATAATATATATGCCATTTGTCAAGAGATTTACAAGAGAAAGCATATGCCTGAGTTCTGAGGGGTTTTTTAGAAGAATCGCGAAATATGTTGCTATATTTTTTTTCCTTACAAACTTCAGCTGATCCTCGGAGGGAGAAAGCTGGAATCGTAATGATGGTAATAGTTCTTAACAAAGTTGCTGGCTGCTCTTCACCCTTTGCAATTATATTTGGGAAATACTTGGCCCTAGCATCTGTAAAATCTTTCCAATACTGAGACAGCTGAGATTTCTACATAATGTTGTGTGTACACAGTCCAAATGCTCACCATTGTAGTTCCAGCCAGAATCCTTCTGCCATTCAAGCTCCCAAGTTCTGCTATGTACTAAGGAGACTGCCAAAACATGAATCAGCTTTTCCTTTCTTAGATTGAGGGACTATTTTAGCAGCACTGGAAACAGCAGTTATACAAGCCTGTATGTCCTCTTTACTGCTTTTAATGCATTTTTTTTTGGTATATTTTCCAGAATAGATGTAAACAAAGCAACTATTAATAGTTTTAGTAATGTAACATGCTCATTAAAATTGTAGGTCACCATGGAATAAAGCAGCTCTAGCAACACAGAAATAGCAAAGGAAAGAACAAAGCCTTAATGAAAAGAGATCGGTAGGGGCGGGCTATTGCTGTTGGCATGCCTTTTTTATTTGAGAGACGTCTACACTGAGCCAATGTGTCAGTCAATTATTGACTAAATAGTTTAATAACCAGTGTAGAAGAGTTTGAGATGGAGTAAGATAATGTTTGTTTTCTTTCTTGTGAAGTGCAACACAGTTATGGGAGAGGAACTCTAGGGAGGATGTTCCTGTTTGAGGCAGACTCGGTTATCATCGACTAAAGTATTTTGTCAGTTCTTATTCCACAACTTTCAGATAGGCAACTCTTCCCTCCCAATGGTTAATATGAATTCTGATTGTTTTTTTTTTTCTATTTGTCTGCCCTTCTTTGGTTGTTAAGTATTTGGGACCAGACTGTCAAAAGCACCGTATTAGGAGAGCTTGCCATACTTGAATAGAACTCTGCTGGAAATTTAGTTGCTTTATTTGCTATCTGAATGGATGTACTGTTGTAAATCTGGTCGTGGTATTGAGCATCAAGCCCTTGTGGCTATCTGCAAAGAATTTTCATAGGCAATGAGTTGTATTTTGGCTATGAAAGTATCGTGAACACATGAGACACAGACACATATTGCTGTATGCTGGCCCAATCAAATCAGTTTTCAGATTCCAGCCAGATGGAACACTTTGCTTCAGAGTCTAGTCTATTTAAGCAAATAAAAAGGATATAGTTAGTACCCAAGATGTGTTCACCGTATTTTATATGTGCTGTGGAACTGGTGGGCATGATTTCCTAATATCTGGCAGTTGGATGGAGCTGCTGCTCTGAAGCAGGCTGTGGACATCTCTTTTTCCCAAATATCTAAATTCCTCGACTTCTATTGAGATGAAATTTCTGATAGAGAAAAGGAATTTGATGATGATACCTAAAGATTGGAGAAATGATACAGTTGGTGTACGGGTTACAGCAAACCCATGATCACTGATTTTTACTTCTCTGTTGATAGTTATAGACGCTTTTTAAAGCATAGGCTTTTCTTTCAAGCTTAACTTTGTTCCAGTATGCTTTTTTAACCAAAGGAAGTGGAGAGAAGAGTGCTTTTAAATAAAAAGAAAGATTTTTTTCTCAAATGCTCTTTTGAAAAACATAGGACTTACACTGATTCTCCACATTAGCTGAGTTCTCAAGATCCGCTTCTTAAATCTCTGTGTGAGATCAGATCTTCAGAGAATGTGTTTTACTTTAGTGGACAGTGGTCAGTGAAACACATGGTGTTTAAATGGCTGAGGATTCACTATCGCTGCTAATGTTTGGTGCTTTATGTTAATACTAGTTTTGTTTCTTGGTTCAGGCATAGGAACAGAAGAAAGGAAGTTAAGACTTTTCCGTGTGTGCTACCGTTGTTCTATAGAGGATCTCTAGAAGTTCTTTGTACGTAAGCATTATGCTCTGCATTACTCTGGGATTCTTTCAAAGGCTAAAGGATCCTTTCAAGGTCTTCCTCACATTTTAATTAGAGTATGGACTGCATATAAGGGAAAGGTAGTGAGAAACACTTGAGCATAGTACTATGTAGGGATTTTTGTTTCTGTGCTGTTCGTACAAAACTACCTCAAAAATCTGGTCTGATTAGAAACAATCGTGGGATTATTCATGTGGATCTATTGACCACAAGATCTGGTGGATCATTAGAGATGAAGGAGAGAAACAGGAAGTGTTCACTTGCCATGCGCCTTAGGTTGTTGATTCTGAATTATCATCTTCACTCACTACTCACCTGATTGCAGAACGCCCAACTCCTTTTCCACGAAGCTGATAAAGTGAGTTTCATCTCTTACAAAAACTAGCTAGCAACATCATACTGCCTTTATGCGACTTCTCAGCTCAAGTAAAAGAGCTAGAACTCTATTTGGCCTGTTGCCAATAATTGCAAATTATTAGGAACCTAGGTCATTTATGTTTTGGAAACTGTTGCTGGCTCTCAGAAAGCTCAACAGATGAACAAGAGTGTTCCTGTTCTTCACAGATTACTGTAGCTGAAAGTATGTCAGTAGCAGTACCCCAGGAAAGAGAAAATCTTAGGATTCCCTTTTTAGGAGCCTGATTCTATGAAATCAGGTCCAGAAGCTAAATACAGTAATGATAATAAATAATTCTTTTTTTTTTTTTTTTTTTTGTGGTGAACGCTTATAATGACAATGTCTTGGAAACTGATAAAAGATGTAGTAATAAAGATAAAACACTGTAAATGTTGGATCTTTCACTTGTTATATTAGCATTCTGTTCATGGGCACCCTGAAGAGCTAATAACAAACTAAAAGTCATGATTCCAACTAACAACCTTCTTATGTTTATTATGTGGTTTATAAAATATGATAAAAATCTTTAAAATGCTGTAACGACAAAAATTCTTCAAAGGGAAATGAGCAAGAGAATTAAGAAGTTCAGAATAAAATTAAGTGAAGCTGTCACAAGGGAGGGAAACACTGGAAAGAGGGCAATGGAAAGGAATCGTGCGTGATAGCTACGTATGCAGTGGGTCTTTGGAGCAGCCAGCAGTAGAGGTTCTACCTAGACTTTGCAGGTCCCCATGTGTCTTACAGCTGCTATTAGAAGTGGCTGTCAGTTTGCCAAATTCTGGCTTTCCTAACTGTGCTGGTTTAGATTGTGTAAGCAAGGATAAGACTGTAGACTCCTGATTTATATCAGTACCTGTGCACAATACAATACATCCAGCTGGTCTCCCACAGGCTCACTTTTCATTTGTTAACTGTTGCTGAGAGTACTGCAACCCTTTTTCATTTGTGAGGGGTGGCTTTTCTATTCATGTGGTTTTTCTAATAATTATTGTTATTTCTATATGCATACATAATACATGTTGCATGTGGTGCATCAGGAGAAGTACTTAAAGGATTTATTGTAGTTGGGTTTAGAAGCAATTGTACATAACCATAAGTTTCTCAAGGTAGAAATTTTTGCTTTTCACGCCATACTTAGTAGATTCAAGATGTCTGCCATCTGTGATCCCTTTGTTTCTGTCCTTAGTTGTCCTTCAGAAGTATTTGTTTTCATTTGTTTTGGGGAATAGTACTTACTGTATTTATTTGTCACTGATTTCTGGAAATGTAAAATGTGTCAGCTAATGCTTCCCAAATAGCAGCTCAGAAATGAAGGCAGAATATCAATCCCTGCATTGATGTCCATTTACATTTTAGGAATTTACAAGTGTATAAAACTAATGAGCTAATAATTCAACATTCTTTTCAGATAATGTTATGTACAGAAATGAATAGGATGAATAGGCTTTCCTCCCATGGTTGGGCTTCTCTTACAGAATTTAATTTTTGTAATGATTATCGTAATGGACTGCCCATCCCACTCCAACAATAAATGTTCCCCAGGAGACGGACTAGTAAAATAAATGCTTCTCCAGAGCAGACATAATAAAATTCCTCTGATCTTTGGCTTTTTCTCTTTCCAGAAGCTCAGGAGAAAAAGTGGGCCTTGTAGCACTGTTGAGAGGTTACAAATTTCTGGTTTCTGGGACACCAGCTAGGACGCAAGTTCCAACATCAGGGAAACGCACACAAAATGTGCTCTGCCAGCATTTCCCTTCCATTTACTTTCAGACAGCTTCCACCCCTGCCGATCTCAGTGTTTGCAAGGTAATGTGCTGTACAGTTGTATCCACCTTGCCTGCCGACCAGTATAGCATGTTTTCCTGGTCCTTCCCTCCCGCTTTGCTTTGCCTTTTTTTTTTCTTCCTTCTGGTGTATACCAGTAACACAGGAGGCAGTTTCACAATCTTCTATTATTCCTTCTCCTGTATTCAGCTACCATCTTGATTTTATCTGAGTATCTTTCAAAACATATTCAATCATTTGTGTAGGTTAGTGACAACTATTTTAATAACTTTATCCTTTTAAAAATAATTTTTACTTTCTTCAGTGTGTCTGTGAAGAGCAAAGCATTATTTCCCATGACAATTCCTTAAAAAAAGATGTCATATGAGAGATTTTGGCTGGAAACTTGTTAATCTTACCTGAAGAATGTTACATGTTTTACAAAGGACATTAATTTGATTGACTTCTTGAGGTACAGTATTCTAGTCCTTTGACTGCTTTTTAAAAGCAAATTGTGCATGGTATTCAGGAACGTGGACAGCTATAAGAGATATTCTTGATCATCAAGTCCAGTGTCTTTTTATACGCACCACGTATTACCTCCTCCATATATGCATTCTGAAAAGCTGGGGTTTCTTTGGTTGTTTGGTTGTTTTTTGGAGTTGTTTTTTTTGTTTGGTTTTGTCTGGTTGGTTTGGTTTGGTTTTGGTTTGTTTTCCTCCTCAGCTAGTTTTCTTGATTAGGGAAACTGTGAACCCTTCCCTTGCAATTGTCAGGCATGCTCTTCTAATTTCTAGAAGCAGCTTATTCACATAACCTTTTCTTATGTCAAGGTTATCTTTAATAGTAAACTGATCATCTTCCTCTTCCTCATTTTTTATCTCAGTGAGTAATACACAGAAAGCTATCATGTCTTGTCTCAGTCTTCGTTTTGGTAGACAGCCAGATATTTTTCAGTCTCTTCTCTTTCCAGGATAGCCTGGGCTACATTATACTTTTCCAGTGTGTCGCAGTGTGAACTGGCTGCTGTTGAATGAAGTGAGCAGAATGGTCTGCAGTGTTTTACCTGGGGTTCACCCTGCCTTTTCTATCAAGCCTTCCTACATCTACCAGAAATACTTCAACTGGCTTGTCTTATGTCTGCTTTCTTTCAAGCTGCTTCATAGTGGTCGTTCATAGTCATCCAGTGATAAATTAGAAAATGTGCCTTCTTCCTGCTCAGTTGTTCTCAGCTGATGAGATGCTAATCAATTATGAATCCCCAAGTACAAGGCGTTTTTTCTCATTTCTATTACCATAGCCCTAAAGGTTGTCCAGTACTTTCTGTGAGATGTACCAGTCCCCTTCTGTATGAATGATAGCTTTGAAGGTTTTCTCATTATCTCGTGCTGTCTGTTAATAAAATTATTATTAATATAAAAAAGAAAGAGTGGAGTCCTTGAAAAAAGCTGAAGTATTGATAACTTCCCTCAAGTCTCTTCTTCCTTTCAGCTTCAGCCTGACACCATCTCTCATAAGCAAGTTCTTCATGTTTCCCACATTTCCTGTGCTGGTGTCTTCTGCCTAACTTACCTGCTGCGTTTATGGGATCTCATTCTAACACATTTAAGTAAAGATTAAGCTACTAAATTTCTACTGTCTGCCAGCAATCAGATTAGACTCGGCTGATCTATGTTTGTTAACTTTGTATTCATTTGCTGGTCTCAGTTGACTGTGCCAGAGTTTCTGATCCCTACTTTCACCTCTTCCTGGTGATTTCCAGAGAACAAATTCACTTATCCTTGCCGATCTATGCAAGATGACTTGATGGGGGATTTATTACCTAGGGTTTTTTAGTCAAGACAACTGATATTTAGCAAGTGTAATGCTGTTTAGTGGTGATAAAACAGCAAGCAGTGGCATTCAAAAAGTACAAATCATGTCTAATCTAATCTAAATTGCAGCTATATTTCATATATAATAATTTCCTGATAGGTGGTTTTATGCATCCTTCTTATTATTATGATTTTCTGCTGGCCATTTTTCATTCCCTTTGTAGTTGGTTTGTTACTTTGTTATCTGTATATATCTGTTATACTTGTTATCTGTATACTAAGTACATATAGTAATTCTTTGTGCTATATATCCAGCAGTATTGTATTTGGCCAAGCTATGTATCTTTAAAGGACTTTCTTGGACATTTCCTGGGTTTTGCACCTTTTTGCATATAATTCTACAAGTGCCTTATGTGTATCTTCCACAGTCTTCCAACCTGCTATAAATATCGTAAATCCTATTCCATAATTTGTCACCTGTATGGTTGTTAGTCACACTCTCTAGTTTATCAGTGCATCAGTGATGGCCTTTAAAATAATTATATATTTTTTCTTTTTTTTTTTTCAGGCGTTCATAGCATTATTTTGTGTTATAAAACTTTCCCTTGGGAATTCTTGGGATTCAGGCGTGCTCCCTGTTGCAGAGTTTTCACAGTGACCCGTGACAGCCAGGGATTGATTCTTCCTCTTTGAATATGTGCAGTATCACTCACAACGAGGCTTGCTGCACCTGTAGAGGCACAACTTGTTACCCTGTCAATAACTTGCTGTAGTGTCAGGGGGAGCTCAACACCTGTTCCAGTGCTCCAATGACAAGAAGAGATTAATGTCTTGTTTGTCAGATCATTTACTTAGCTTATCGGAATGCAAGATTACAGGTAAAAGGGTGTATTCACTTAAAAACATAGATTTTTGCACTTACGGAACAAAGTTGTAAAAGGACAAAACGTAGTATAGTATTGAGATACATTATATGTAATAGAGAGACAGACGCACACACACTAGCTGCTTCAGCTAGCTTCTGTGTCTGTCTCTCTCATAGGTGACGCAAGAATCTGTTATGATCTTGGCATAGGGTTTCTCCTGCTTAGACTGTCTTTAAGATGCCTTCCCCATGCTTGGGGCAGAAAAGAGGCCAGGAGCAAAAGCTATTGGCATTTCCTCTGGGTGGTTCCAAGCTAGAAAGCCAAAGTCTTATTTATTTCCTTCTGATAAAAATTACTTCTTTAGATTTGCTACTGGAACAGTATTTAGCACTGCTGAGGGTACTGGGAATATCCTTCTTCCCACGTCTGAAGGTCTGTTGATTTACACTAATATCATCAGCCCTATTAAAAAAAGTTATGAAACCTTGTATATCACATCATGAGAGATATGAAATGCAGTTTCTGGCTAGATTAATTAGTGCTTCTTTTCCTCTATTTTTGTGTTGAATACAATACCTACAGGGTGAAACTGGGAATAAAGAGTCTTGTTTTAGGAACATCGTGATCAACACCACTGTTGATTTTAGGGGGTCTCCTGAGCATCCTGTTACTAAGAGGTCTTGCCATTGTTAGCACCATGTGTTTTCTGAGAATTATCTCATTGCAGCAAAATTTGTAGTTTGATTTCTTTAGCATTGTCAAAAATGTCTGTCACAACCAAATCTAGTTCTAAGGAACTAGAATAATTCCCAATAAAATCCCATCTACCAGCTTCTTCAAAATGAATTTGGCCCAAAGAAAAATCTTTTCTGCCATCTCTTTTTTTTTCATGCAGTTGCTGTTAGGACCTGCTAACTTTCCCTTTATTTTTATCTTTCATGAAAAACTTATCATCTTGTGGTGTTCTAACCATGATTGCTATTTCGTCTCACTTCTGTCATTCCTTTAATAGAAGGCACTTGTCTACAGTTCCTGTATTTCGCTGTCCATATTCCTTGCATTAACAGGCAAATATTTTGCTTATTTCTTATCTGTTCACTAATGGAATTAGGCACATCTTTTCACCAGCACGTCTTATGCATGTGAATGCTCTTCATATCCAACCTTAGGACTGTTTTTCTCTTCTGAATAGACTGCTACAGTGATAAATCTGAGTTTACTGTGGTGTCCTTACTGCCCTCCTTCTATGTACTAAACCAACATTTGGAGATTACACAAAATCTCCCAATCATCTCTCTTCATTTCTTAGTCTGAAAATGCTTCCTGTTAAGCAGTTCAGCCTAAATAATAGAAAACTGTTTTGAGGCAGTCTGTCCTTTGAGAAGGAGTTTTGTTTCCAGTGAAATAATTCAAAATTTTATTTTAATTTGTCTAGTCCTGGAGGCATTTACTGCTGTCGGTTGTCTTTGTTGTATTCCTGCTTCTCCTCTGTATTTCCTTTAAAAAGAACAGGAAGACTTATGACCTAGATTTCTCAATCTTTGCATGTCTTTTTGGTTTTGTTTTGGTTTTGTGAGGGGTTTTTTCCCCCTTTTCTTTTTCATCGTGATTTTTTGTAATATTTAACAGTGTGTTAATTTCTACCAGCAGTATGTAAATATAAAAGTGCTCAAAGAGTAAGCATAGAAAAAAATAAGAAAACAGTCTATTATATAGGGACATGCCACTGGTTCCTTCTGAAGTAATGCAAGAATACTGTCCTGTTAGAAACAAGAGCTATATAGAGTTCATGTGCTTTTGATATAATTCTCCAGATTTTACAAGCTATTTTATTGACCAGAAATGTATAGGTCAGCATTCTGAATTGCTTCTCTGTAAGTGAATCGTCAGGGCTTTCCTTTTCCTGTGAACAGGATTTAATCTCTCAGGTGAAATGTGAATTAAATGGAAGATGAATCGTCCAAAAAAGGATCATACTATTGTCAATCTTCATTGTCTATGAGGTCTCAAAATCTTTTGATATGTTAGTCATGTTAATGTGTTAATAATAGTAAGGCCATGATTTTTTCTTCTTTTTTTTTTTTTTTTTTGAGTTGTACATGTCCCTTGATTTATGTAGATTCCTAAACGGAAAATAGCTTTGTGGATGAATGGGTGTTCAAACAGCAGTTTGAGCTGTAGGTGACTCCCTAGCACCCTGGATGACATTCAGTGATCTCCGCACCCTTGTGCCTTCTCTCATTTTATCCAACACTAACAAGAGGCAAAGCCACGTAACTGAAGCAGGGAGCAGAGCATTAAGTGACACAGCGGGAAGGAAGTGGCCCATAGTGGCAATGGGCAAATGCCTTCTAGGGAGATATTTTCGAGTCCTGTCTCCAGCACAGCATAATAGCTTTTCTTCTGCCTCAGGGTCCTGATGCCGGGCATATCCAGCCAGCAGGTCATGCCTCATATGCTTCACGGACAGTGAAGTCCCAAAAAAAGTCCTTGCTCTAAGCCTTTGCAGGAAGCTACACAAGCCAGGAGGCCAGGCATGTAGATGCACAACAGGTTCTCGGTGCAAAGCCTGTGTGGATTCCAAGGAAGGCCTGGACTACAGAGCGGGGTGCTGGTTGCGTGACAGTAATGCAGGAATAGGGCAGACTTAGAAAGTAGGTATGGGTCAGTGTAAGACATGACAGATGGGATTAATCGCAGCTTGAGGCGTGAGTTGGTTGATTGGGGTAGGATGGTGAAGATGAAGGCAGTAGCGCTGTAAGAGATTTGTTAGGGCTGATGGGTGGCAGAGTGATTTAGGATTTGGGCTTTTGAGAGTCTTCAGTTTTCATCGGAAGGGGTGCAGAGAGGTGTGGTTGTTAGCTATAATAAAGTTTTGAAGAGCAATTTTTGTAGTGCGGAATGTTGACTATTACATGTTAAAATATATTTGGTAAAATTAGGGAAGATGTATCTTTTTCATCATTGTTTAATACTGTCAGGAGGGAAATTGAATAACTTTTCAAATAATTTGTTATTACTCAGTAGAAAGTGTTATAAGTTGGAAAAATTGTTTATCTCTGGTATAAGTATTATTACATTACAGCAACATAAACCAAGCTCCATATGAAAAGAGAGGAGTTTGGTTTTAACTATGACGGACTGTATTTAATATGAGTTTGTCAGCATTTGTGTCAAAGGTATGTATCCTTTCCTGTTCTCGGCTTCAAACTTTTTCAGCTAGGCCAAACCTCTAATTCCTTCTGTAATGCGCTGCAGTTGCCTACACTGTGCAGAGAATTTCATTCGAAGAAGGTTTTACACCTTTCTCATGTAGAGAAATGAAGCATCAGGCTAGCATGGATTATACATTTCGAACCTGATCCTGTAAACATTTACTTCAAGTTAAGCCTGCAGTTCTCCTTAAGTCAGTGAGTCCACCTGTGTATTTAAAGTTGGGGGTAAAGTCAATGTAAGTATCTGAAATACCTTAGTTATTGTACCACATCTCTAAGAAATAAATGACTTCCTTGATTCTGAGCCATCATTTCTACTGGTACATCTCTCAGTGTCTCTGGGTCATAGGTTTTCTTGCACATTGCTTCCAGTGTTTCGAAAATGCTGGTGGATTTATCAGCAAAAAAAGTTGAGGGGCTGGGGAGCCTGAGGGGTATTGATTGTTTCTTTTTTAGATAAAACCAGGCCAATTTGGGGACAATACAGAATGATTCTGAAATGCCTCAAAAATTAGCTTAGTGACTTAGTGTTGGATTACTAACGGAGGTTCAAAAAGTAGTTTGAGTGCCTTCGAATTGGCATCAGAATTCACACAAAATTATCTGATTGGTATTTGGTATCAAGAAGCCTCGTGGTTAGAAGATGTGCTTTCCAAATAGCCATGCAATGAGTGAGTTTATTGCAAAGTTAGTTTAAGGTGGGGTTGGGTTCTTGGCTCACTAAAGAAAATCAGCTCATACATTTGGGTGTATCTCAGTACTCGATCAGACAGCATTAGCAGAATTCATCAAAGTCTTTTCCTCCCTCCAATACCCCTCAAACGTTTTCCCTTGTTAGCCCAACATTGCAGCATCTATTTGTTGCAACAAATGCTTGTGCCTCATAAAATTGCATATTACTGCCATTTCTTGTCAAAATTGGCATTGGTAGTGACAATTGCAAGCCCTGTCACCTAGTAAGCAGCTTTATATCCTGGTTGTATGCTCTTCCTGAGAAATCTGCACTTGAATTAAGCACTCAAAACATGCATCTAGACTGTACTCTTTTTTGTCACTTTCTTTTCTTCATTGGTCTCTCCTATGCTAAATGAATTTATGGAAGTATCTCTCAAGTCTTTTCCTGGTTTTATCCCACTAATTTTTATCACAGTTGCCGGCTTCTTGTCCAATTTAATAGCTAACCATTAACCAATTTTCTTTTAATGTCTTAGAATTTCTCTGGTTTGATGTTTCTTTTCTAATTTCTCACATTTCTTCCTAAGAAAACAGATTCTGTATCTTCCTGTTTTCCATGGGACATATAAAATTGTGATATAATTTCTCTTTTTTCTTTTTTTTTTCTTTTTTTTTAAATCTTCTTGCTATCTTGAGAAGAATCAAATTTGTCCCATGCTTTAAAAATTGTGTATCCTTAAACATTTTAAAATGTTTATTCTCTGTTGAGATATTTTTGTGTGCTTGAATCTCATTTCTCTATTTTGTTTCTGTATTCAAAAAGAATAGATGAAAAGGGGAAAAAATAGGAAAATACAAGTGATTAAAAAAAATCACTGTAAGTATAAAGGTAGATACAGCCAGATTATCTTGAAGAATGTTTCCACTAGGAATCTGCACTTCTAGATGGAAAAGACCTCAGGTAAAATTTCAGGAATGTACAGGTATCTGAAAAGAACATAAAACAAAAAAGAGGAAAAAAAAACCCTTCAGATTTCAGCCTGTCACCTGATCTGAGAGGATTTTTATTGCTATTTGTTTAACATGTATAACTAGTTTCTTTCTTTTAATACGTGTGGGCATTAATGTAACATGAAAGGTATTAAGGAGGAAGGTGAATGTGAATCAGATGAAGTGTCTTGGAAAAAAATGATACAGATGCCTTACGTGCTGATTTATCTTTTGTTTTTAACTGAGTGTGGGAAGGTAAATGTCCAGTCAGTCACTAGATCTGAAGAAAGATTATTTTACAAGTATTTACATTTTTATTTAAAGATATTTAAGAAGATCCTGGAGAAAAAATGATGTGGTATGCACTGTGAAACTGGGCACTCGGGTCGCTAGGTCTTATGGGTGTCAGAGTCAAGACTCCAAATATCTTTCTCCTTTCCAGCTGATCGCCACTATATTGCAATTAGAGTTGAAGGTAACATGCAGAAAGAAATAAGGGGTTTGTATTGCAGAAGACATTTGCAACAAAACTAAGTTGGCTAAGCAGAGGGAGGTCCTACATTCGTCTTGATATCACTTTTTACCCCATATTAATAAATTTCACTCAGGTACAACATATTAAAAGATATCCTACACATTGATAGAATGAACTTATTATTTTGGGGAGACAGCTCAGTGTGTAAAGTCCAGAGTGAAAAATAGAAGCTCTAAATACACGGATTTCCCAAAACCTTTCCACCCCATTAAAGTTCCAGCATTTGAAACCCCACAGATGTGACAATGGGAGGCTGCTCACAAGCTGAGCCAGCTGAAACCCTTGAACTGCTTGGCCGAGGGAGTACTGAAGCCCCACGTCTCCTTGACCAAAGAGCTTCATGCTGCTTTAGAGTGCTTTTCTCTTGAATCTTATTTCACAGTCTCCTTGAAAGGTGGGGTAAGAGCTAGGCTTGCCGCAATCCAAGCTGGGAAGAAGTTTTGTTTTTAGCAAAGCAGAGCACTTGAACACTTCCACAGTACCATGCTTGACATGGGTTATTGAAATTCCAGTGTGATCTTTGCATCTGCTGGGCTAATGTCAAAACATATTTCTTTGAGAGGCTACTGGCTTCATTTCTTTAGCTTCTTGGGTTGAGGTGAAGGTATCAGTTTCAGGAAGGTTAGTAGCTCAGCACTGGAACATAGAATAGATCAAGTTAAGAGAGAACTTACAAGAGGAGGCATTTTAAGGACTTCCCTGCATTTTCATTAGCAGGATCCTGGTTATACATAAGACAAGTGCATGTGACTGTGTGGATCTTGTTCACTTGTTTGTAAATACTCGGTTTCGTGCTGCTGGAAGTAAAGAGGAGGTTGTCTGAGCCCCTTCCCTGGATTCTGGTCAAAGCCTGTGTGCCAGTGTTTCACTTCTCTACACTGGGGTTGGGGGTTGAAAGCTGTTACAGAAAACAAGGCAAAACAACAAGAGTTTGATATACTCGGAGCCTCTGTGAAGGGTGATGGGAGGAAGGAACTCAAGATACCCCTGAAGTAAGCAGGAAAGGATTTTTAATTAAATACTAACACAGTTTTTACATAGCTATTAAACTAAACCGTATTTCTAGTGCTCAGATCTTCCAGCTTCCATACTGATTTGAATTTCAGACTTTTTCCTGGTAGGTCATCCCCTGGCCTCCCACCAAGCCCTAGGGTTGTTTTTTTTTTTTTTCCATTTTCAGTGTCGTTCTGTCACTTCTGTCATTCAAGTGTTAAGGTCTTGCGGCTATAGAGGTCTTTGTAATGGCACTTGCTGGGCTGTTCATGGCAAATTATCTTACAACACAATGTTTCCCTGTTTCTCTCTGCTTTGTTCGCTTGAGTGTGTGATGTGAGCTTCTATTAGACATAAATTGTGTATCCTGGGGGAGCATAATAGAAAAAACACAAAACGCCAGTCAATCTGTAAAATTTAAAGCCATGCTTAAAATGTGTGTGGGAGAGGTGGGTATTCTTAGAAGAGGAACGCTGTGCTGGAGGAGTGAGAGATCTGGGCCGGTGTCAGGAGGATGCCGATGAAAGGATAGACAAGGCTTTCACAACTAGTGTCACTTATGATGGGAATAAGCCATTTAATCTTAAAACCTGTGGAGCTTTGTGTTTCACCCATTGCTATTCACTTATCTGCAGTATGGTAATGTATTCATTACGCTTTGTATTGCTGTTGAATGCATTACGATGTGAAGTCAGATTGTAGCATGAAAGTTCACTAAAATGCTAGGTTTGCTTTTTCTCTAAACCACTGTGAAATGAAGCAGAATTTTTCCAATCCCGAAATCCCTGAGTTGGCCTCCACAACACACAGATACTGCCTTGTATACCTCTAGATTCATTCTTGATCGCCCCAGCCGAGAGAGGCTTGGGCAGCTCAGGAAGCCGAGAAAATTGATCTGAAACAGAAGCTGTAGAGCAGCAGCACCTCAGACTTATTTTATTTCCCGTTGATTTAAATTTTCTATCAAGAGGTAATGATCGCAGTGTTTTCTAGTGGGGATTGACATCTATTTTTCTAAGAATAAAGGGCAAAAATGACATTTGGATTCCAGAAGAGATGTCATTTAGCTATGTCAAAGAAAGTATCGGGGACTCTAATGACCTAAAGCTGTAGAGCAGCAGCACCTCAGACTTATTTTATTTCCCGTTGATTTAAATTTTCTATCAAGAGGTAATGATCGCAGTGTTTTCTAGTGGGGATTGACATCTATTTTTCTAAGAATAAAGGGCAAAAATGACATTTGGATTCCAGAAGAGATGTCATTTAGCTATGTCAAAGAAAGTATCGGGGACTCTAATGACCTAGTTTCCTGTTAAATCTCTAGGCCATTGCTGAAATTAGGAGCATAGGGAAAATGCATTTCATCTTCAAAGACTTCAAGATGAGGTTTATAACTTTCTTAAAGAGGAAAAAATGAATCCTCTCTGCTGAAAGGAGACAGATAAAGTTTCGGCCCAAGATGGATATTTTTCCCTGAAGATCTAAAAATTAAATCACCTGCTTTAAATAAGAAGTTTGAAAAAATGCAGTGTGCTAAACCACTGTCTTCAGTATGAAAAGAGAGAGGAAGAAAATTATATATTTTTACTTCTGTATAGGTCTAAATAAATACAAAAGACCTTGGAATCTGCAGATGGCACAAGGACTGAAAAATACTTTCGTATTTTAGTTGGAATCAGAACCACTTTAAGTATTTGGGGGGAAAATTGCATTGTTCAGTAGCACTTTGTATGTCCCTGCCGTACTATATTAAGACAAGTTGCATATGAAATATATTTCACTATATTATTAGTTGAATCTGATAGCTTGCCTACAGATTTTTATCATTCCATTTTAGGAAACGGTAAACTGCTTACAGCCACGTGTGGCCTATCCACACATGTATTAGGTAACCGAGCAGGCCCATAATGACTGTATGGGTGGAGGTTTTAGGCTAATCTTTTGTTCTGGAACAAGCCCGATGACTGCTTCTTTGTCCTTCACATATTTCTCCACAGCAAACTGCTGTTTCCTTATGTGCTTCAGGTCTGGATGGGAAAACCTGCACTTGTTTTTCTGCTTTGGTTTTGATTCTGTCTGCTAAAAATCCCTGCGCACACACCAACTCGTAGAGTTCAGTGAGGCTACCGGAAAGAAATACTGACTTAGGTCTCGACTCAGAAATAGTACAGCTAGGGCATAGCTGTGCATCAAAGCAATCTAGGCATACTGATAGAAGCGTAACAGGTGGCTTCTGGGTGTCACTGCCTCGGAGGGGGGAAGAGGTGATGTGTTCTGCCTCATTGGGCCATATAGGCATTCCCCACACTTCACTAGTACTTTAAATTCTTCTGAGTCTTGAATACAAATGACCCTGTTCTGAAATCGTCCTTGTTTTGGAAGAAGCAAAAGCTTTTTTGAAAATTAACTGTTCATGATGGAGGAAATACTCAAATTGACATGCTGGTTGTTACATTCTCAAATGCCGTTTCTGTTCATGGAATTCGGTGCATCACGCCAATCAGTACTTCAAAATTTTATGCAGCTGTGTCACTTGACGAAGGGAGACATGGCGAGGTGGGGGAGTAGAGAAGAAAAGAAAAAAAAAAGAAAAAAGAAAGGGAAGGGAGGTGGAGAAGACAATAATTTTATCTGACATTTTTCAATATATCCATTTTTGTGTTAGAGGCAATTACTCTTCACACAACGTTGGACGTGAGCAAAAGGAAAAAGGTAATATTTTTGTCTCCTGCTTATTGAATGACTCACAAACACTCATGTACATGAACTCTAGCACCTTAGCATAGTTGTGGTGTTGGAGCTTTCTGCATAATTCATCATAAAAGAACATGAAGCATTCAGCAGTCAGTGCTCATTCAGAGATGTTCTGCATTACTAGCAGCACTGGTAAATATGCCTACTCCATACATAATTTATGGTTTTCAGCAGAGGCAGTTTTATGCTTCATAATAGGCTAGCTTTGATCCCTTAAAATTTGTTTGTTAAACTTAGAGGTTGGGTACAAAACAAAGGCTTGAAAATATCTTTCCTCCATTGCTTGTTTCAACAGTCTTCGCTTTCACATCCCGTTAACAAGGTTGAAATTGATTCTGACCCACTTTTGGGGAAATGAGACTTCCTATAATGGATTTTGTGTGTAAGACTTTTTATTAGCCAATTCCCTTCACACCCAACTTGAAGTAGAATGAAAATTGGTTTAGAAACCTTAGTATAGTCTATTCTATATTTCTACTTAAAGAAATTTAAGAATTTATTGTTATTTCTTGTAACCTGTAGGAGGAAAATGTAGATAGACTTTAGGTTCTGTGACTCCATCTTTTAATGCTGTGATGCAGCTAGAGACTATGTATAAATGTAAATGAAAGTGTTGGAACTCATTGAAATGTGCTGGTTTTGTTTTGTGGGAAAGTTCCACATGAAAATAATCCATACTAGACAAAAATACATTACATCTTTCAAATTCAGTAAAGTGTCAGGGTAAAAAAAAAAAGTCAGTTTAAAATGTTTCAGTTTGGTAAAACTTAAATGTTTTCATTTATACCTTGTCTTTAGTTTGTTTAGCATTCTTTATACAATATGGGAATTTAAACAGTATCAAATGTAAAAGACAATATTTTAAAACAAAATAACAATCTAAAATCCATTTCTAAATGAAAATTCACAATGTTTCTCTCTGGTGTTTCAAAGACTGTAAAGTTATTTTTTTCTAAACAGAATGTCATTAGAGTTGATGCATTGCTGTGAAATGTTTCAGTGCTGACATACAAGCACTTTCTGATGGAGTTTGTTCTTTCACCTTTCTCCCTGTTGATCCAATTTTCTTTTACTGTTTCCTTTTTTTTTTTTTATTTCCAGTTATCACTAATATCATTCTTTGTTTTTAAAAGCCTTGTTCACACCCAAGCTATTTCAGCAAGAAATTTTAGAATTGACTAGTGGTTTCCAGTTTTTCAGCAAATACTAAGATCTGCCCTTTGGGAACTAGGTCTCTTTTATACATGTCGAGTTAGGCATATTAAAGACCGATTAAAAATTGCTCATTGCTGTTCAGACATCTTGTCATAATCTTTTTTTCTCTGGCTTCCCTGCGTTTCAGTCATCTGCAGGTAGTCTGCCCAAAGCAATGATTTAAATATTCTCTCTGTCTGCAGTCCAATTCAGTTGCTCCTTTTTTCTGCCCACTATACCAGCCTTCTGACTCTCACTGCATCAGATTCAATTTCTGCAACTCCTCATATCATTTTAGTCCCTCCTTCATTTCTGCTGTTATGCTTTAATGTTCTAAATGTTGGGAGTTTTTTATGTAATGTGGTGTCCTGGATATTTTTTAGTGATAATAACTGAAGCCTACATATGCACCATAAATGCAAGATAGAGAATGGGGTAGAACTAGCTCTTTTGCCATCTCTTTGACTTACCTTCTGTAGTCATTAAATCTGTGCATGATCACACACAAAAAAGCAAAGCTTTTTCTGGCTTATTAAGAGTATGCTTGCTTACAGGATAGATACAGCTTTTCTATCTCATTTTTAATAGCACAACCACACTGGGCAGCTGTATGAGTGCTAGAGAAATTACCTTCTACCTTTTACTTCCATTTGGTATTTTAATACTTCTGGTACTGTTCAGTCGTCTGTAAGCATATGAGGGAGAACAAATAAAAAATTTTACTTTCCTAGCTAACTTTCTCAGCTGCCAGAGCTAGCAAATGTTGCTTGGAGTAGTGAGGGGAGGGGAAGAGTCTTAGCTTCTCATTGTAACTGTTTCACCATAGCTCTTAAGATGTTGTGATCTCTTTCATCAGATATCTATGGTTTCTGTAATTTGGGAGCAAAAATGTGATTTCATCTGTCTTTGCAATAATAAGAGTATTGGCATTCATTCATATTGGACAATTTTTCCGACTGTGTTCTAGGCAGCAAAAAAAGAAATACCCTACCCCCACGCACCTCCACTTAAGCTTCACTTAAGACAGTGCATCTCAGTGCTTCTTGAAGGCCAGGCCACACATCTCACTTCAGAGCCAGGAGGAGGCCCAAACAGACCTGCTGCTCATGCACAGTAAGCATGTGCGTGTGTGTGATCTGTTCACAGAGAGCGTATTAAGCATTTTGCAGAAGCCTTGCGTCGGCTGTATGTGAACAGAGTGGCTGCGCTGCACAGGCTCGGAGGGCTTTCTGCAAGCACTGGGTTTGCTGTACATTTGGAACAGAACTTCCCATATACAAACAACTATGATATTGCTTTGGGGGGCGAGAGGGGTTGCTGGTTTTGTTGATTTTTTTTTTTTTTTCTTTCTTTCTTTCTTCCCTGGGGTGTTGTCCTTCTGCATATGAAGCCTGAAGCAACGGTATCTGTAACAGCAGTAGTTAGAGCAGTCAACAGCAAGTGAGTTTTCTGTATCACTGTACCAGTTCCAAATATAGACCAGCATAGAGCTTTCGTGCTTTTCCTGCTCTTGTAGCAGCAGCTTAAGGGATTCGGTGTGGCTTTTGGAACAAAAGAATCAGAGTGCAGCAGCAGTGCAACACACAATTGTTTCTTTCACATTTTCATTTGTATATGAAGAAGAGAGTTGTTATCTCCTGCTGTCCTGTGACAAGTCTCATGTTGTTTGGTATTGTGTTTGTTTTCTTTTGTACTGAAGCTCCAGCTCTTGGAATCACTGGATTATATAATTTTTTCCATGTGGCATTGCATAAAAAAATTGGAGATATTTATGCAAATCCCAAATAATAATTTCAATTGGTTGTTTTTTCTTCTTATTTTCATCCTCTCTTGGAGCAGGTTCATTTATTTTAAACAATTTTTTCTTGATGATATATTTGGATGGAGCTGTTCTGCCTGTTGTAAAGATTAGCTGAATAAAAGAAAATTCTCTTTATGGGCCAGTGCAGGTTTACAACAGCTGTATATAAGCGGTTCTTGCTGAAAACATAAGCAGGGTCTGGTTTTGTTTTGTGTTTTGGTTTTTTTTTTTCCTCTGCTGCCCCAAAGCAAAGCCATTAAAAGCTGTTTTTACAGAGGGCATCTTCTGAGGACCTGTATATACTCCTAGAAATGAAAGTTTCCATGCATAGGGAATGAGATGTGCTAGCTACAGCGAATTTATTATTTCAAAATAATTGCCCAGAAGCAGTGTAAATAACGTTAGGGTCTTTCAGTGGAACACACACTGTAACAGCTCCTTGTTTGGAGACCATAAGAGTCACCTTGTTTTGTTCTGTTCGAAACATGGGGCAGAATTATGTTTTAGTAAAAGCCAACCAATTATTCTTCGTCTTTTAAAGATGTAAACTTCCTTTGTGAAACGTTATTGTAAGTTGTTTCTGTGAGTTTAGTGTAATGTTAAGTAAGAGAACTCTCCGGCTGGGTTTGGAGTCATCTTTTATAATCATATTGCATTGTTATTCAGCATATACGTGCTGCCCGTATCTGTTTGCATATAAGTTTCCCTTGCACACAGGAAATCCCAGGGATGTGATTTGATACGGGTTTTCTCTCTTACGAGTTGATATCAGAGAGGTGCTCCCCAGTCCTCGCGACCTCGGTTGCACTGATCCAGCTATTTGCTTGCCAGCCTGAGACTGTTTAAACCGGATCATTTCATAGATTCGGTTCACGGCCTGGCCAGCCTGACAGTTGAAGTGGCTCAGCAGCACACAGGGCAAAGTAAGCAGAACCTGGCAAGGGAAAATAAGCATCTAGAGAAAAGCAGCAGAGATCTTCTAGAGTCTGCTGCCAATGAAAGAGTAAGGTACGCTTACTGATCCAAGTCTGTCATACATGAGAAGCATGCTTGACAAAAGGCTTCAAGGCAACTGCTTTTGATGGCAGAAAGTATAAATTGTAAATGGAAAAAGATCTAAATTAGTCATGATTTAATTATGGATCAAATTAATTGAGAAGATCAAATCCTCTTTTATGCCTCTGATTTTTTTAGAAGTGGATTATTTTACAGTGGGCTACGTTTCTCCTGACTTTCGACTCGTATTGGCATTATGTGTTGATAAATCTGTTTTCATCGGTGGATATTGTTCTGGGAGAACTGAAGAATGGAAAGTCCAACAAATGCGATAAGAAAGATTTGTAAGTGTGTGTAATAGACTGTAATTCCGTGGTGCTCAGGAGAGCTCACTCAGGCTTTTTATACGATGCATGATGCTAAAAGATGTCTTCATTACTATCATTCTTACTGTTCCTTTGATTCTTAGAGTCGAGCAGAAGGAGCAATATCCAAAAGTGAGTAAAACAGCACTTGTAATATCAGGAGGTACAAGCCTATAGAAGAGCTAGCTTTTCACTAAGGATTTAGAAAGGTATTGTTACGGATTTTGCTGTATCTTCTTGAAATGGGGATACGTAACTATTGAACTTAAGATAGTTTAAAAAAAGCGATATAATGATGTTTAATAGGACGGTGATCTCTACCCCACAACTGCCTGGCCCAAAGGGCAGACATGGAAGATGCACACTGGTGATAGAATTTAGTTTACTTGAATCATTTAGTTGACACGATTTTGTGTTTGTGAAAGAAGCTCGGAAAGATCAGTAAAACTGATGGTTACACTGCAAATCAGGGTACAGTGTGGACATAGCTGTGTTTGCTCTAGGTCAGAAATGGAGAAACAGCATCAGTGAGCCCTTGTAGGACTTGGTACTGTAGCAGTTAGCTACTTCCCACAGTCTGTACTGAAGAGAAAGCACTGAGCACTGGACTACAGACTGGGGGAAAAAAAAAAAAAAAAAAAAAAAAAAAAAATCTAAGTGTGACAGATGCCTTGAGGGTGAGTATTGACTGAGAAAATATTTGAATCATGGGCAAAGTCACCTTTTCTGTTGTTTCATGTGCTCTGTGCTCAGAGACATAGAACTTTGTGCACTTTTTTAAACTGGTATGACTTCATCACAGAAAATCCCCACTACGTCATCAGCTTCCCTTCCCAAATGAAACAATTTTCAAATCTTTATATTCTTAGCTAACTATTTCAGAACAAAACCAGCTACTCTATAATGGCTGCAAAGGAGTCTGTGAAGCAAACACGTAGATATGTGTGGGTATAAACTTTGCAGTAACGATGTTAATAAAACACATTGTGTTCTAAGCACTTGCTTGTTTGCTTTGTCAGTGTACATAAACAAGAGCATGGTCTTGAGAATACAGAAGTCTTGATACTTGAAACAAAGGCACTTTGTGAGGGAGATCAGTTCTCTTACCTTCCTCTCATATATAGTCTTTCACGCAGGGATTCCGATTGCCAAGTGGATGAATGCCAAGAAAGAGGTGCTTTGTGCAAACAGAAAGAAAAAAATCAGTTGAATGTAAGCAGGCAACAAGATTTAGAAATATTCATATTGCATTTTCTACTGTTTAGGTTTAAAAAAACAACCACAAAGACCAGCTAGAAAAAACTGACTTATTTTACTCAGATATAGAATATACTGTGATTGAAAGTCGCTAAAATGATTACACTCATTCTGAAGATCTAAACCCAAGAGTCTGTTGTATGCAATGTTTTAAAAACTTCCTTTAAAATCAAAAGTTCAAAACCTCACATTTAACTTACATTACCTCACTTTGAAACTCATTAATTCGGTGTATTGCTCTTTCAGTTCTTCACCTGAGAAATGCACTGTGCTGTCCAGAAAAAGTCTAGTTGTCTCAATCTGTGCAACAGATGTTAGTCATTGTGTCTCCTCCTCCCCTCTCCTGCCCTCCCCTGATATGCAAATATGGTCTTTGGCATTTACATTTCCCTAATGTAGGTGTGTATCTGTTTAGGCTAGTTGTGGTAACTGCTGAGATGAAAAAAGAAATTCTCTATATTGAAGCTGATAAATCAGTTTTGTGAATTTTATCAGGTATCCTCCTCTGCCATGTAATGAATTCTTTACTAAATGGGAATTTTTTCTTTTTTCAGTGTGGGCAAGGCCCTACATTTTCAAAAATAAATTTGTAGTATATTTTAGGGCATTTTAATTCATGCTTGCTCTGTTTGCCTTTTCTTCTTATGACTAAAACCCATCAACACTCAATACTAAAGTAATTAACAAACACTCGGTAGAACCGACTGCAAGAAGAATCACATAAATGTTGCATGCGATTGTGCAGCTCACAAATTGCCAGGCTGCTAACCTGACAGCTATACAGTAATAGATGCAGCTGAGCAATTCTTCTTTTCTTTGCATTTCCTAATTGCATAGCAGCATTTTTGTTGGTTTTTCAAATGTTTCATCCTTTAGGGTGATTAAGGAAGCGGCACACCTGTGGTTGCTCCATATGTTCCTTTCATGCATATTGCTGCTTCTGACTCCATGAGCCGCAAAGGGGGAGCTGCTTATCCTCACTTGCGGAATCGCTTTTCTTCCTGACTCCCATTGCAACACCCCTTAGCGAACTCAGAGTTTCAATTTAGTATGGGCATGTGGGTATGGCGCTGATTCAGGTAATAACCATGTACGGGTATGTCATCTAAGCTACTGGCACCCACGCTAGCAAGAGTAGAGCTTGTTCCAAAGATGCTTGTCATTCAGCAAGCAAACCTTCAACTGCACTGCACTTTTTTTCCTGATATATGGTCACTCTACAGCCAGTTTCCTTGCTGGGCTTTAAAGAGATGTATGTTAGCGCTCCTGCCTTTTGGTCATGAGAAAATAATGTTGCGATTTAATCCTGAAAAAAACCATATTTATATCAATTTATTATGTAAAATGCAAAAAGTAAGGTAGTGTTAATGTGACCAGAAACAGAATTTTTGGCTATCCTGCAAATTCAACACAAGCAAACATTTTCTCAACAATGTGCAGAATGAATGTTGTTCTCTCTTCTCTAGAAGAAACTCAGTCAAGTCAACATTTTGTTAGGTACCAAATAACCTTTAGAATAATTCAGTAAATTATAAAATAAAAGGCTTCAGCTAAAATATTCTTACAGCCAAGTAGGAAATCTAGTCAACCATTACTGACATGGATTCACTGATCTAGAAAATTACTTTAATGCACATATCAATATACTTGCTGATTTCTGACGTTTCAGTAGATTTTTAAAAAAATTGTTATTGCAGAGAGCCCTTGTGTTTCACATGTTCTAAAATTCGCTAAAAGTTTTCTGTACTAAAGCAATAATACAGCTATTGTAGCTCCTAGGTTTACCTTTTTTTTAATAAAAATTAATACATTTTTAAGTAGAACTTAGCTTTAAAAATATCGGTGCTTATGTGGAACTGGTAAATTAACTGCATTCAAAAGGCAAAAAAATCAAACTAAACTGTGAATCTCATTCCAGATCCATAAGGGATTCTTTGTGCAAAAGGACATACCAAATTATGACTTTAAGGAAGACAGAAAATTTGCATTGTTGCATTGACATCCCTGCTGTTGAGAGGAGTTGGAATTACTTCCTAAGAAATATGCAATTTTTCCAATTGCAAATAATTGATGAACTAAGTTACTCTGTTGGCCTGTTGACATATAATAGGCTTTTTTTGGTTAAAAAGAGACAAAGATTTCATTCCAGGTGTCATTGAAGCTAATGGTAACATTTTACTGCCTCTTGCAGAAATTCAGAAGTCAGTTCTAACCGAGTTCCTAGTTCTGCCATTGGCTTCACAACGTATACCCGTTTTGTCCCTTTTTGTGCTTTCTGAGGACTCAGAATTTAACTGGCTCATGAGAGAGGATTAACAAATGCCTGTATCTAAAAATACAGCTTATGAATGCATAAAGTGAAGAAATTTGGAAAACGTTTTTCTGCTGATTCGTTTTGTACAGCAACCCATTACCTTTAACAACAGTTAAGGACAAGAATTTCAGACAAATATGGCATTTGCGTTGAAGCTTTTTATTCATAGGCCACTGGAAATCACAGACCCCGTGTTAAATTCTCACAAATAAAAGGGATCCAAAGATCACAATAAAAAAAGAAACAGCCTCTAGAATAAAAACTTAGAGATTTTGAATAAGAGACTGTTCCTCCCATCTGCTGTGAAAGCGAGGTCAAGTGATAATAAAAAAAATGATTTTCCACATAGCTATTTTTGAGGTCAGCTAGAGAATTCAGGCATATAATTTCCTTTTAATTAATCTATTTTAAATTAAATTTAAAAAGATTTAATTGTTCTTGTACCTAAATCCCCGTAACAGTTTCCTTGAGACAGTCTGTACAATCTGCTAGGGACACGATGCTAAATGCAACTTGCAGTTAGGCACTTCTAAATTTGTATTGGCAGGGAAAAAGAAATCTAACACATGAATGTATCTTTGATTTACATCTGTTTATTAAGCTAAGGTTCAATAGCACAACAGGGGAAGTCTAGGGATGCGTTTAAAAAACAGATTTAATGTTTGGCTATATATGAGGAGTATGGCATTTGTAAATAACCCTCTTAGGACTGGGAAAAAATACAAACAGTATACGGCACCATGCTTAGCGAAGCCACAGCAGCTTTTTCCTGTCTCTGTTGCTGCATGGCACACATCCAGATATCTGCTGTACTAACATTTGCTCCTGGGAGGAGATGAAGAAAAAGGGTCCATAAGGTTTCCGTTGGCCTGGACAACTGAAACATCTGCTAGATTCATGAGCAGCTTGCTGGCCTAAATCAGCAGGGAGAACTGCTGCAGATCAGCACTGCCATATCAATAGATATTTCATAGACCGTAGGGAGGAAAAAAGAAAGCCAGTAGAGTAAGTGATTTTATTTCAAAGTACACCAAAGTCTTGTGTAGTTTTATACAAAGTGATATCTAAATTGCACAAAATTAGAGTCACATCTACAACTGATCAGCATGCAGGACTCATTAGGGAACAGGTACATGAAAGAATAGCAGGATGCAATCCTAATCTTCTAGTATCTGCTAATAGGAGCAAGTCACCTAGATTCCCAGATGAAATTTGACAAAAAGCAGTCACCTGAGAAAATATTCCCTTTACTGAGAAGCTTGGACCAGAAGAAGCCTTCTCCGTCTTTCTGCAATACAAAGAGTGTGTAGATGGTTGTTGGAAGGGAATCAGCCGTTCTGTGTCAGGACACACAACAGAGAAAAAGAGCAAGTGTTGAAGCAACGAGGGTAGCGGACAAAGGAGAATATACATCCTCATTTGGTGTAAACTGCCTTTCATCTCTTTAGTTCAAGCCTGGGTTCTGGCACCTGAAAGTGTAGTCTGGCCTAAGTAATTTTGTTGTTTATAGTTTGGTGCCGCTACGCTCAAAAGGGCTATTGGAACCGTATACAGCGATCATTCCCTGGTTGGAATCCCTGGTGTTAATTTATTGTGTAAACTGAAAGAGGGAAAAAAATCAAATACTAAGTCAGTTTTGAAACTGTTGTTTCATATTGGAACTTTCATTTGCTTAAGCAGAGCTGTGTTTCAGAGATCTCCTCTGTACTAAAAAAGAGTCAAACATCAAAGAAGGTAAATATTGACATGGTGGGTGAAATCACCAGTAATGAAAACTTTGTGAATACACAGATGATCACAAGTGGAAAACCTTTTATTAATCATTCAGGCTTTTGCTCTGTGAGAATCAGAACGGCTTTCTTCAGGGAATGTTCCCAGTTGGCTGGGATGTGTCTATGTATTGATCAACACGAAGTCATTAAGGGAGTGCCTTTTCAGATCAAAACCATCTGCAGGCACAATATTTCCCACCTTTAAGACAGTACTGCCTTTTAACACACACACACACACGCACCCCTTCATAATAGTTTTTACAGTAAATATACTTGTTATTAAAGGTATTTTATTTGAAAATGTGTTTAATTTGTCTGTTTTGTGTTACAATGAGAGAACTCAAGTATCTAACTTCTTGATATTGATCCCCATTTACCGCTAGGATATTTTAATTGGGACTATTTACAACTGCAGAGTATTTCACTGAAAAACCCTGATAATCAGAACAGGTAAGTGTAACACTACATATAGCGTCTCTGATCAAAATCTGAATTTTTCTACCTTCGCTTTTTCTTCATTTACCTTTGAGGTTTACATATGATCTGAGGCAAACTGAACAGATTAGTGAAAGTGTTGAAGTCCAGGTAGCAAGGATTTATTTAATGTAGTGGGGCAATGACAGGTGATTCTTGTTCAGATTTGTTTCCGATCCAGAGGCAGTAAGATCAGTGTTTAGCTACGCTGTTGTGTTCTATTTAAAATGTACAGTCTGAAGTAGAAAGGAGTTAAATTCACAGAAAAAAGTGAGGGTTTATCGATGGTTTTATTGCTGTTCTTCTTCATCCCCCTTCCTGTTTGTGTATATATGTGTAAAAATGTGCAAGATACGTGTTTACTTCTATATTTTAACAAGAATAAAACTAGTGTGTGGGCATGTGGTAAGGCAAACCTAGAACAGTTTTCATTTTCATTTTTGCTCAGCTGTTTGGTACAGTGAAAAATTCCAGCTTCTGTTTAAACACAGAAGGTTTAAAGTGGTGAGCGAGCTTTTGCCAGGGGTATTTGCAAATAAGGCTAAGCGGAAAAAAATCAGTGATGGTGCGGTTTGGGGATTCTTGAATACTCTTTGAAGTTACAAACGTTCAAAGAACAGCTCTACTTGGAGCTGACTTGCATAGCTGCCTCTTCTGCTGCCTTTTAACATCTCTCTTGGATGAAATTTCAGAAGGTGGCGAGACAAAGATAAAAGCGGACGGATTTTAAACCTTGATTGTGTTCTGCTCAGATGTGAATACTCTTTGAAGTTACAAACGTTCAAAGAACAGCTCTACTTGGAGCTGACTTGCATAGCTGCCTCTTCTGCTGCCTTTTAACATCTCTCTTGGATGAAATTTCAGAAGGTGGCGAGACAAAGATAAAAGCGGACGGATTTTAAACCTTGATTGTGTTCTGCTCAGATG
>NW_009225151.1:45127-49260 GCF_000690835.1 Fulmarus glacialis
TGATTGAACAGAGAACATAAATAAACAGACAGACAAAAATAATGTACTTGCCTCATGGATTGCCTGCATGTTGGACTTCAAACTCCATTATCTATTTTAAGGATGAAGGAAGAAGGAAAACTGTATTTCTGGAGAGATGCAGGAATATTTTCATTTATAATGACTCAATAGCTGGAAAGCCTGAGAGAGCATTTTTTCCAATAGATTTGAAATGTTTCAGAGATAGGAGCAAGGAAATGATTAAAGGAGTGGTGGCAAAATGAGGAGAAAAAAAAAAGAATCAAATCTACTGATTTAATTGCATTTTTTCTTGGTTGTGTAATTCTCTTTCGGTGGAATGTTCAATTTAGAAAAATGAAAACCAAAATATTTTGATTTTTCTGAACAAAAATAGTTTGCTTTTAACACTGAGGGGAAAATTAATGTTTCTAATGTTTTCAGTCCATCTCTACTTTTCCTCTAGCCAAAATTATTTTCTCAATTATTTCTGAATTTCTAGTAATTTCAGTCTTCCTTAAACATTACATTTTCCCAACAAATTTACTATTTTCCAAAATATCTTCACCCAATATTAAGATTATATGCTTTCATATATCCCCAGAGTATTTCAAGTCAAGATTTAAATAGGGTCGAGTTGTGGGAAAGGCTATGATTAGGCTACTGAAGTATCTGTGAGATCAGCACAGGTTCTGCAAGCAGATCAGTTGGGTATCTGACTTGAATGAAGGGGTAATACACGTAGCCTGTGGAGACACACTCAGCTGAGCCAACGCTAAGCACTACCAAGTTGTAAGGAAACATAAGTAACATGAATTTAGCATGTAGAATCCAGCAACGGTTGCAAATGTCCAATGCACAGTTTGACCAGGCAGTGAGAGCTGTTAACACTTAATAGCTTACACAAATTCTTAATTCACAGAAAAGATGAAACATACAGGATTAAAGAGAAAACCTGTGGATCTCATTTAGGAAGTCTATGGAAAAGATTCATTTAACATGAATCATTTAAGATTCATTAGCAGCTAACGTGCTTCGGTACGTTAGCTGTTGTTTGTTAGTGCTCCATACTGAAGCTCTGTATAAGAATATTTGCAGTTCTCAGTTCTGGAACAAAAACTTACACAAAATGATGTGGCAACCTAGCTTTCTTCCCTTCCTGTTAAAAAACAAACAAACATACAAACAAAACAAAAAAACACCCCAAAGAAACAAAAAAGCCCAACCCCAAAGCCTGCATTATCCTAGATGGGCTGAATCTTCACACTAATCCTAAAGATTGCAAGTTGCAAGTACTTGTGCAACATTTTTCAGAACACTTGCTCCAGGCTGATACCTCAATCTAGGATTGGGCGAGTGATTTTGTCTTCTTGTGAACACCTCTGAATATGACTGTAGTTTTCTTATCTTTTAACTGTTTGACTTTCAACCATTCTTGTTGCAAAGATAGACAAGTTAGACATCTGCTCGTCTTGGTTACAACCTTTCAAATGGCATCCCAGGAAGATAAAGTGTTTTTGTGACCTTTTAATAATTAGCTTTCTGGACATTCTTGAGGTTATGTGTTTGTGTCATATTTCTAGGAATACCTTCCTTGAGAAGGATTAGATTCCCCCATTTATAATTGTTGCAGAATGGTGGTTGATAATTTCCTATTCTTCCCTACCCCACTTACTTACCTGTGAAACTGCTTCTGGATGGAATGTACTTGAAAGAGGATTATTAATGTATAGCCATAAACTTTGGGCATTGCTTCAGGGCACCTGTCGTAGTATTTACTTTCTAGATACTGGAAAGATTTGTTGTTAAGAGTATTAAAACATGTATCTACAGACCCACATTGATCTCATTTTAAGTAATTTTTGGTTTCATGTTTTTTTAAATAAAAACAACTTGTGTTAATCATGTGCACTTTAAAGAGTAGGCCTGGTTTGCATTACGTAAACATGTAAGGTTTTGGATGCTTATCAGTATTTTCTGGATATTTTGAGTGTACAGAATTAGAAAGAAAATCTCTCACACAAAATATTCATTCAGGCCTTGTGACCATTTCCCCAAGGCAGAACAGTGCTGTGCCAGGCTGGAGTACATCAGAACACTTGTGTTATTTTTTGATTTCTTTTTTGTTGTTGTTGTTGTTCGGTTCAGGTTTTTTGCACTTGTTGGATTGCAGTGGACTTTAGGAGGATAAATGGCTAAGTCATTCCATCACCTATGTGCCAACATCTATGGCTTGCAGTGAGTTATCTCATGGAGACAGAACAGAAAATGTGTGAAAATTGTTTGCTTTAGATTGCATTTCATTGCAGTCAGTTTTAGAACCATTATAAGTACTTGCTAATGGGTCATTTCTATTAATACATTGTATTCAAATTACACTGACACTATATTTTAAATTACTTTTTGTCATTGCTAAACATCTGCATGATAGTTGTTTGATGTGATATACAAAGAACTCACAATGTAAGTCAAATAGCACATGTAGCTGCATGCTTTACTTTTAAATTCACAATATAGGTGTAAGTCTTGCCATGATGTTTAGGCTCAGATAGTTTTCCTATTGTCCTGTTGCACATCAGAATTATGTTGGTGTCAAAACTGTTTCGGCACACATACTACATAATTGCTGGCTCACTGATGAGATGGTGGGTGTGGACAACCCTGGTTCTGTTACAGTCATCTTAGAAAAATCAGCAACGTTAAGTTCTTTTCCTTTTGTAGCCATTTGGGTAAACTGTTCAGATTCGTGTGCACGTAATTAGAGTCAGACCTTTTGCTTGGAATGACTGATTATTCCTTTTACCTGGCTATTATTCTGTGGAGATTTTCCACAGTGAAAGAGAGGAGTATCCAAAGCAGAGTATTTTATACTTTTAACTGATTATTTATTGTAGGTAAGCAATTAATCAGAAGACAGAAAACAGTGTTCAGGCAGAGTGCTGCATCCAGATTGTATGTTGCAGTGTGGTGGTCAATTTTTGAGGCCGCCAAATCAGAGTACTAAGATAGCAGTCTGGAGAACTGGTGTTATTAACCACTCTTGATGATGAACTAAAATACAAAACTGTGACATAGCAAATAGGACAGGGAGGTGATTCAAGACAGCCAGCATGGCTTCACCAAGGGCAAGTCCTGCCTGAACAATATAGTGGCCTTCTATGATGGAGTGACCACAGCAGTAGACATGGGAAGAGCTACGGATGTCGTCTATCTGGACTTCTGTAAGGCCTTTGACACGGTCCCCCACTACATCCTTGTCTCTAAATTGGAGTGATGGGTGGACTGTCCGGTGGATGAGGAACTGGTTGGATGGTTGCATCCATAGGGTAGCGGTCAACAGCTCAATGTCCACGTGGAGATTGGTGACAAGTGGTGTCCCGCAGGGGTCCATCCTGGGACCAGTACTGTTTAATATCTTCATCAATGACATAGTGGGATTGAGTGCACCCTCAGCAAGTTTGCAGACAACACCAAGCTCAGTGGTGCAATTGACACACTTGAGGGAGGGGATGCCATCCAGAGGGACCTGGACAGGCTCAAGAAGTAGGCCCCTGTGAACCTCATGAGGTTCAACAAGGCAAAGTGCAAGGTCCTGCACCTGGGTCGGGGCAACCCCCGGTATCAACACCAGGGATGGGGGATGAAGGGGTTGAGGGCAGTCCTGCCGAGAACGACTGCCAAGGTACTGGTGGATGAAAAGCTGGACATGACCCGACAATGTGCGCTCGCAGACCAGAAAACCAACCGTATCCTGGGCTGCATCAAAAGAAGCGTGGCCAGCAGGTCGAGGGAGGGGATTCTGCCCCTCTACTCTGCTCTGGTGAGACCCCACCTGGAGTACTGCGTCCAGCTCTGGAGTCCTCAGCACAGGAAAGACATGGACCTGTTCGAACGAGTTCAGAGGAGGGCCACAAAAATGATCAGGGGGATGGAATGCCTCTCTCAAGGCTGAGAGAGTTGGGATTGTTCAGCCTGGACAAGAGAAAGCTTCGGGGAGTCCTTATTGCAGCCTTTCAGTACTTAAAGGGGGCTTATGAGAAAGATGGGGACAAACTTTTAGCAGGGCCTGTTGCAGTAGGACAAGGGTAATGGTTTAAAACTAAAAGAGGGTAGATTTAGACTAGATATAAGGAAGA
>NW_009225151.1:49328-61666 GCF_000690835.1 Fulmarus glacialis
GTTGGACGGGGCTTTGAGCAACCTGATCTAGTTGAAGATGTCCCTGCCCACGGCAGGGGGGTTGGACTAGATGACCTTTAAAGTCCCTTTCAGCCCAAACTATTCTATGATTCTGTGAAATACAGGCAGTATAGGCTGACTGGCTATTGTTTTACCTATATGATGTTTTTTGGGGGGAAGGCCTACATTGGGAGGGATGGGAGCTTTCCTCTATTCTTTGCAAAAGTCACTTTTTTTGAGATGGGCTAATATTGCTTGAGTGTCATGTATATTTCTATTGGAAATATATTTTATAAGTTAAATTTATTATCTATGTTACTTTCATTACTTACTGTAGAAACATCATCATTACCTTCTGATCTTACCTTGTTTATGTTGACATGCTTTACATTTCCAAATATGAATCTAACTTTGTCCTTAAAGCCCCTAAATATTCTTCAATATCTGAAAAACTCAGCGGCCTATCTTCAGTTCTGTCAGTAAGTCACCTTTGTGGACATTTCTGGACATTTTACAGACATTTCACAGGGGTGGTCCATAGACTAAGGGAATGATATCTGTGTATTATATCAAAGCATGGGAAAGGGGGTGGTGGCTAATGAGAATGTATCGGATAGTGTAGGACCTGAGCATGATGTAAATGGGATGGAATAAGGGGTGGATACTGTCCTGGGTTCAGCTGGGGTAGAGTTAATTTTCTTCCTAGTAGCTGGTGTAGTGCTGTGCTTTGGATTTAGTATGAGAATGATGTTGATAAGACACTGATGTTTTAGTTGTTGCTAAGTAGTGCTTACACGAAGTGAAGGAGTTTTCAGCTTCCCATGCTCTGCCAAGTGCACAAGAAGCTGGGAGGGAGCATAGCCAGGACAGCTGACCCAATTGGCCGACAGGGTATTCCATACCATATGACGTCATGCTCAGCATATAGAGCTGGGGGAAGAAGAAGGAAGGGGGAACGTTCGGAGTGATGGCGTTTGTCTTCCCAAGTAACCGTTACGCGTGATGGAGCCCTGCTTTCCTGGAGATGGCTGAACACCTGCCTGCCGATGGGAAGCAGTGAATGAATTCCTTGTTTTGCTTTGCTTGCGTGCGCGGCTTTTGCGTTCCTTATTAAACTGTCTTTATCTCAACCCATAAGTTTTCTCACTTTTACTCTTCTGATTCTCTCCCCCGTCCCACCGGGGGGGAGTGAGCGAGCGGCTGTGTGGTGCTCAGTTGCTGCTGGGGTTAAACCATGACAGTCCTAAACCTGCTTCTAAGCAGTAGCACACATTCACGCAAAGGCAAAGTCAAAGCCCTGAGCTATACTGCCTGCTTGTGCACCTCCCAGAACCCTGTGTGGTGTGGTTGACGGTCAGTGCTTAAAAGTCTGGTAAGTCATGTGTTTACAGCTCTTTAATTTCTTTTAAGATTACGTGTCCAGAACTTCATTTCATTTGTTGCTCAGTTGAGAAGATTGAACAGAGAAGTAATAATTGTAACAGAAAGTACTTTCAGTAGCACGAATGGCCAAGTGCATAACTGACATGAAGTTGATAAAGCCTTATACCGACTTAAACCAGTGGAGGTTCTAGACTTTTATGAGAGGTGATCTACCCTAGTTTTTTTGGTTGTGTTAACTGCAAGAAGTACCAGTTAGTTTGATGAAATGCTTGGATTTGGGGGAGAAGAAAGCACATGGTATGTTCTAACTTTATAGCAAGAGGTAGATTTGATAGGGTTGTATGAGTATGTATATTTGTCTCCACCATAGCTTTATATATGTCTTCCGTTACCCTATTATCTGGCTTCTGTGTAATTTTTTTGTGCATTTTCTTTTTGGAGCACTGGTGTGAAGTAAGAAAATGCCATTATTCTCATTTTACAGATTAGCAATGGAAATGTGGTGACAATGAGGCCCATATCCTCAAAGAAATGAAAGCACCCAATTCCTTATTCTTCATGTTAGAATTGGGTACCTTCCTGCTTTTAGACAAAAAGGGCTTTACAGTTTGTTGAGGCATAAAGAACTGAGCATAGCACTTTAAAGTGAAAAGTGACAGAAAGCCCTAAGCCATATTTGCACTTATGAGAAACAGAAATAATTCAGCAGTCTGTTATCACAGTCGTGGGAAGATGAAGTTCACTTTAATTATTTTTGGGTTTGTAACTTCCATCAGGAATGTAGAGTGGTGGAGGGGAATGCCTTTTCCCCCTTTATAAATAAATAAATAAATAAATAAAAACACTGGATTCTCTCTCCGTTCACAAGCAAATAATACCACGGTGATAGTCTGAAAAGAGTAAAAAATAGTCGTTTATGCAAGGTTCCTAGGAAATAGCACTGTTTGTATGTACTTTTTATTCCATTGTCTCTCTCACACTTTTTCCTGTTTAAGGAATAATTGTACTTCAATATGCAGCTTTCTCAAATTTATACCTGCAGTCTCTTTCACTGAAATATAGTCCGAATCAATTATATCTTGAGTTAGCTGCTGTTGTAGAAACATACACCTGAAACACAGGGAGTGAGGGAAGGAACAAAGGCTTCCTCCTCCTCTATTATTGCTGTCCAACATAAATTCTATAGTCTGAAATCAGCGGTTGTACCGGCGTGCTCTTGTCCTTTAAATTATTTTAGTAATTGCTTAAACATTTAAAAAAGTGCAGCGACCTTGAATGCACAGTTTGGGGGTAACAGTTATCTTCTGAAATACTTCTTCTCTCTCTCCTAAAACTCTGTCATTCTGTAGTAAGTTTCTGCAGTGTTCTCATTAACTCCAATTTTCTCTGCAAATGGTTTTGTTACTGGAGCATGTAATAGTTACCAGAGCACACAATTCTTTTTTCTTTGTTTTGTTTCTTTTTTAAACAATGTTTCTTCAGCGAGCAAACAATTTACAGGACATTCTCTCTGGGGATCAACTCTAAAAAGTATATGTTATCCAGATATGGGACTAAATTATTGCCATTTAAGACAGCAAGTTAGGAAAGGCCAATTAACCCAATCAAAGACACTCTGTGTATCAAATTATGCTCAGGGAAATTTCTCTTTCTTTAAAAATGCTGTATGAATACAGTTTAGCAGGCTACATTGTCATCTTGTCTTTTAGAATAAAACATAGCAGGTAGTTATGCGTAAGAATTAAACTATCTTCTTTAACCTGTAGTCAATATTTTACCACACTCTTAAGACTGTTCTTAGAAATGAGATAAAATAATAGGGCCAACAACTTCTTCTATAGTTTCCTTCTTCAAAATTTCCAGGACATAAACCAGCTATACGGTATCCGTGCTGAAAAAATAGAGAAGGGGATTCATTCCTGTTGAAAAGTTAGCAGAAACACTAGTTGCACAGTAATGCAGACCTCAGTTTATGCCTGCTGAAATGCAGTTCACAGTATCATTTTTCTTTAAATAAGTTAAAGACAAGCTAATAACACTTCATCTACTTGGAGAGATGTTTGCATTATTTCGTATATAAATTAAGAGCGAAAGCCAGGAAACTGATTCAGTATATTTACATGTTTCATCATACTGGTTTTGGTTTCTGATGTTTTAGTTCCTTTGCTAAGAAAGAAGGCCAAACTTAATGTATTCTTCCTACAGATGCAGGCTGCTATTTGAAGCAGTAGGTTCCTTGCCTCCTCACCCAAATATTTACTCTGTATTTTTTTTCTTTTAGGGCCTGATCCTATTGAAGTCAATATAAAAAAATCTGACTGATTTGAATAATTTGCTCAAGATTTTTTTTTTTTTTTTCCGTCTCATACAGTTTTGCAGTTTTTGCAGTTTTATGTGCTCTGGTTTTGACTGACATCATACTGAAAGACGTCAAATAAAAAGCCCATGGCTTTGTGGTTCTGTGCAAGACTGAAGAGGATAAGTATTTTTCTTATTTGATCTCTGCTATAGGCTTTCTGTGTGAGAATGAATAGAACTATAGCCTCTATTCTTTCCCTCACATATGCTGATAAACTTCATTTATCTCATAGGGACGCTGGGCAGCGAGGCTCGCAGGAGAAGGTAGAACCAATGTGCCGGAAGATTGCTAACGCATTGCTGTCACCTCTTGTCCAGTCCCTCCTCTCTTCCCACACCCGTTTCTTTTTATGGCTTTCTGATATACAGTGACGTGAGCAGGCAAAGCTTGCTGCCCTGATACTGTGAAACCCTCTTTATAACATAACAGTTTCCTACAAAAACAGACCTCTGCAGAAACAAAAGTAAAGAGAGGATTATTTTTTCTCGGTGCTTACAGCCACCAAGTCACATTTATAATTAGCCTGGTAATTTGCTTAGAACATATAACCTAAGCATCAAATGGAAGTGTTGAAATCATTAAAGAGCTTTCATTTTAATTGCAAAAAGTACAAAAAAAACCACCCCCAAACATAAACAAATAAACATGAGATGAACTCACAAGATGAATGTTTCCAAACTGGACCAAATAATGATAATTATTCTGCATAGTCTTGTCTCATACTGAGATAAAAATCAGTTTTAAAATCTGTAAAAGCAGTTGAGCCATGATTTCTAGGTGAAAAAAAAAAGCCTTTCTTGACTGAAAACAGCTTGTGGCTAATGAGATATGAGTCTGTCAATTCTACTGGAAAACAGTGTTGGTCCTCCACAAAGCATCACAAAAACAACCTGTGATAGAATATACTTAACTATAGCTCCATCTAGGCAAAATAGGTGAAATAATTTTGCTAACAAAGTCCCCTAAAATGAGCAGAGGGACTGGAATACAGCATGGTGATGGTGATATCTAGATGCAGCCTTCTTTTTGCAATAGCTTCATTGCTTATTGTAATTTATCTTTGTATAACCTTGTAGAGTTTTCCAATGAAACTTGTTGCTTCCTCTTCAGATACAAGGGAATTGTAATGTGGGCCATCAGTACTTTTTTTTTTTTTTCATTCTTTCTTTGTTAGTATACTCCAGGCAGCCAGTGAAATTGTTTGATTTGCCTCAAGGTTTGATCATGGAACGTAGTGGATATACATGTGTCTGATTGACCTGACCTGCTGGTGGAGGGTAGAAGTGTCATTGCCGACCATTTCTTGTGAAGAAAGGAAGCAAGCTGGATGGGTAGCTCTGTCTGTAGAACGGTGATCATCTGGGTCACATTCATTATCTCATGATCATACCTGTCAATTACCTCAGTCAATAGTAAAGGAGGAAGTAAATTGCACTGAACTTACCTAAAAAGCTGTATTCAGAAGAGTATTTATTATTTACATATTCTGCATTTTCTGTATGTTTAGAAAAATAATATGGCCCTTTAATACTTACTAAGTAGCATTTGAGGGGGGATTTGTCTTCGGTGCAAATTAAAATTCCTGCGAAAGATATAACTTTCACCCCTCTCCCCGGCCCCATCTTACCTCCTTACCCACCCCCATCTTACATTCCTACCTTCTGTTTCATCAGCTAAACAGGGATAATTCCCATATTCCTGGTGTTGATCAGCCTCATGCTTTTTTCTGCATTCTCTGAAAGCTGACAGGCAGCAAAAGCCTGGCGTGTATGTGGGTGTGTGCTTTCAAGAGAGCCCTGGCCTTTGCCAGCCCAGTGTCCCATCATCATCATGTAATCCCATATGACAGTTTTTCTCCTGGTGCATCTCCTAAAGCAAGTCTCAGTATCTGCCCTTAGTACAAGTACCAAATTTGGGCATCTTTTCCATACCTGCAACCTGAAATAAGGAATTACTGCTGCTATTGTATAATGTACTGCTAAGATTTCTGGAGTGGAGCGTAGCATCCTGGCTGCTCGTGTTCAAGGAAGAGGAGGGCTGCCAAGTTGTTCCGGGAATGAAGGGGTCATCCAGTGAGAGGCAAATAAAACATCTTGGTTTGTTCAACTAGCACAGTGCAGACTAAAAGGTGATGTATCTGGGAAGTGCTTAATGCACTGCTCATCAGTGCAGGAAGTGCTTAAAGGTTTTCCACTGGATGTTGAAATTTAACGTATAACTAATTATTATTAAGTCATATGCTACGTTCTTTATTCCTTTCTGCTCAAGCACACTGACCGTATAGGAGTTTTGCTGGAGTAAAGAACAATTTAGTTCACTATTGTTTGCTATTGCTATGAGTGCGGTTTTGTTACTGCCATCGTCACTTTTGGTTTTCAACAAGATCAATTAATTATGATGCAAGATTTTTGGGACATTGGTGAGTCCAGTTCAGAAACTGAAGAGATTTAGGTAGACTTGGATTCATTACTAAAATCTGGAAGTAACCTTAAAATTCTTGGAAATTCACTGTCTTTTTTATTTTACTTCTTGATGGTGTCCAAAACTTGTGCATCAAATATAAAAAAAAAAAAAAAAAAATCCACAAATACATTTATATTTTTAAAATTAACTTGGTTATTACAAGGGCTTGTACCCAAAGAAGGAAGCTATGTTTAGATGGGGAGAATAGAAATGATCTCAAATAATTTGTAGAATGAGTATAGAAGTGTTGTTTAACAGTATATATGCACAAACCAGAAGATACATGTGATTTGAACAATGTATGCAACAAAGTAATATAAATTTTCATCCATAAACTCAAATGGAAGCATTATAAAGTTTATTTTATCATTGTTTCAAGTCCCTGTTCCCCATAAGTACATTCCTCTGTCTCATAGCAGCAGCAGTATGGGCTGAAATCAGATGAGAGGAAGTGGAAACAAGTATATAAACAATTTAAAAAAAAATATTTTTAATCCTTTTTGAGCCAAATCTTTTTACAAGTTGAATAAGCATCATTATTTGTTTTGTGTAGATTGGTTAGCAAAGCACAGATTAAATGGATTGCCTGATGTCATGTGAGAAGTCAATGGTAGGTTTAGAAATACTTTTCAAATATTTTCAGAATCTCAGATTTTGAAATCTGAGATTTCAGTTAGTCCCATGGGGTTATGTCTCACTGACATTACCACCATTAAAGGAAATATGAACATTAGTTTGTACTTAAATTTTCTGCCTTAATAGAAACTTTTATTATGCTCTGTTTTAAAACAAATCTTCATTAGGAATGAATTTATTTTCAGTATGTTTTTTATTGTATTTATAAATGAATGTTTGATTAATTTAATATTTTCATGACTTCTTAAATTACAGTTACATCTAGAAAAAGGTAGCCATAGTCTTTAAAATTCTTTTGACTGCTGTAAGACCTTTCACTTGAAATAGCATGACATCTTGTGTAATAACCAAAACTTGATCAAAACTAACCTTACAAGCATTAAGCAGATTAGAACTGTTTGAAAAAATAGGGTGAAAGTGTAATAATAAACAAGAACTCGCCATTGAACAGTCATGTTTCTATGTATTTGTCTGCTTGGGAAAAGCGGTTGGTACTGTACTATTTAGATGGTTTTCAGAGTTGGTTTTTAGAAACACCCTGGGAAACACACTTGTTGCCAGCAGCGTTTGCGGATGCCACAAAGACTGTGAATATATGAAATAATGAAGAGCACAGGTCACTGGCCTTAAAGAGACATATCTTTCAGTGCAGTGAAACATAGGGATGTACATCTAAGAGCTACAGGAGGAGAACCGGGATGGGGGGTTGTCTGTGGAGCAGTGTCTAAGGAAAAACAGCGGCATCATGGTAGACCGTCAGTCAAACTAGGGTCCCCATCTGACCTCGTGGCCAAGGGACTCATTTAGGTGTGCAAGCAAGAATATGAAGTCCTGGTAGAGAAGTGGCATCACCTTTGTATTTTTTCCGTCTGTGACTGCTACAGTGGGGTTTCCAGGTCTGGGCTCCACACTTCAGAAAAAAGATGACAAATTGAAGAGGGCACAGAGAAGAGACACAGACTAATTAAATGATTAGAAAAATATGATTTCTACAGAAAGACTTAGGAGCTCAATTTATTTAGATTATCAAAGAGAAGGTTAATGGGTGATATGATCACAGTCTATAAGTACCTACAAAAGAAAGAGAATTTGATAATAGAGGGCTCTTCAGAGCAGGGAAAAAGATATACCAAGAGCCAGTGGATGCTAGGTGCTGCAGTGAGACAAATTTAGACTAGGAATAAAATCCTGTTTTCTTGTTTAAACAATGATGACCATTGCTCTCTGAAATAAGTTACCGAAGGTGCCATTAAGTTTTCCATTACTAGACTTCTTAAGTCAAGGCGGAATAGGGCAAGTTAGAGGACATTGTCTTGTTCAATCTCTGCTCCTAGAGTTAAAGAAAAAATTAAGAGAAGAATGTTTAGTAACTATATTAAGAACCGTTGATTCTAGAGAACCCCAGTGGTAGCATCCAGTTGTTGAAATGATGATGAAAACTGTGTTTCTTTAAACATGCTGGACTCAATCTGGCAGGATCTTTAGGCTTGCCTTCTTATTGAAGGCTCATCACCAAGTATTCTTGACTTAATGGGACCATTCGTATGGATCAGAACCAGCATCCTCAATGCTGGGAGTATGAATGCTTTTTTGCTGTGGTCGTAAGTTATCCCGGGTGTTAGGGTGTTTTCCAGAGCAAGTAGCTCAGGGAATGATGATGTGATTCCAGCCAGTGGTCTCCAGCCATGGGTCGCTGTGCTGCAGCAGGAGCCTGCAGTTCTGTACCTAGAACTGGCTGAGAACACCTCGTCTGCGTCACCGATGGCCTGGGTTCTCCATCGCACTGAGCGCTTGCATGGGGGGGCAGCTTCGCTGGCATGCTTCCTGGGCACATGCTACCTACTTATTTAACAGAAATGAGGCCTCTCCCGCAAAATACTGTCGGTCCCCCCAGGACCAGATCTAATCTTTAGCGGCATAAAACCGCTTCTTTGACACTTGCAGTGCTATGTTAAATGGCATGATGCTGATGCTTTCTATAATGTTCATCTATCTGGTATAGGCTTTTACAACCTTCTCCAGTCCTTCCAGCCCTGAAGTTCCTACTTCAATAACCCAAGTTAGCTGCTGATACAAACAGTAAAGTATATCTCATAAATGTTTCTTTGTCTTAGTTTTCCCATCACTTCCTAATAATATTGGTCTTCATTAAGAGGTGTGCAGTATCCATTCTTTTGGTCTTGCTTTGTCTATTTTTCTCTGTTCCGCACAGGCTCCCTTCTTTCCACTTGGGCTAGTTTCCAGATTAAATGGCTCATTTCCTCTGTACCTCTTTCTCCACTCCAAGCTTCCTATGAAGCTTGGTGCATCTTCTCCAGATCCACACAGCTTCTGTATTGGTAAGGGATAGGATGAATGCTTTGATTTCACTTTTTTATGCTAGATTAATTCTTGCTTCCAAAACATCAGCACGCGATAGAGTGGCCAGAGAAAAGAAAGTTCTTCTGACCTCTTTCAGATCATGGCATCTACAGTTTCCATTTAAATGGTTGAGCAGAAAAGTTTACCTGCTAACCACTCTTCTGGTCAAACAAGTCTGTGACTTGACAATCATTAGCAAATGATAGACTGCGTATACACTGACACCTTCATGATAAGAACTATAATATCAGAAAGAGAATATAGGGTAATTCTGGCGAGATCTCCCGAATCATGTTAACAGGGTCCTAAATCATTACAGCCGTTCTTTATTAAACTATTTTCCATTCCTAGTCTTTAAAGTAAATGACAGATTTCACTGTGCTAATCTCTGGCGCTAGGTTCTGTTTAATGCTTCTTGTATGCAAAAAATATTTTAGCCCACATAGCCTCTTATCCACAACTCATACTTTAGAAGGTTATTTCTTTGGTAAGATGCCTGTAATTTAGTGGAAGTAATAACAGGCTGTGTGCATTTTTCTGGATTTTTAAAATTCTAATTTAAGTGATAAGTAATTTATGCAATATCTTGAGGTTCCTTGGCACATTGGAATTGAAAGAGGAGAAATGGAAGGAAATGACAGATCTTTTCTGTTTTCTTTTTTTTTTCCATCCTTGTTTATGATTTTTCACTCATCAAGTATTTCTCAACATGTGGTTTTCAAGAAGCAGGGTTTGATTAATGAAGTGTCAGATACAGAGGATGTCATGAGAATTTCGGCATTTATTGTTTGCAGCATTTAAATTAGCCATGGTGTTTTCAATATTCCTTATTTTTTATTTACTATATCTGTTATCTTGTTGATAGTAAATACCCTCTTATAGTAAATATCAGTACATAGTAAATTTTGATCTTTAGACATCAGCAGGAACAAAAATTATACCAGTTATTCAGATTTGCATTTTGATGGAAACCCTTTATTTATTTATTTATTTTAAACCAAGACGGTGGAGAGTGTTAGACTACCTAAACGCTAATGGTTTCAGTGACGTAGATGCTTATGTACCAGGCCTAAGGCCATCAAAATTATTTTACATAGGGAAATGGACAGCTATCAAAACCTGGCTAGAATTACATTTTTGGCAATATCAGCAGGTCAAATAGAAGTTCAGTTGTTAATCTTTTATTTAGTAATTCCTTACTCTGGTCATCTGAAAACCTGTATACTAGATAATAGACTTCTATATTATCATGCCTTCCATATAGAAGGCATGCCTCAGTTTAACTTAGCTGGGAACAACTCTGATGAGAGCCACTAAAACAGAATGTTTCTGTGAAGGTTTTATGCTGGATTTTTTATTCCGTATTGGTATAATTAGTGGATATTGTATATATAATTTCCTTGATGTACTTATGACATGTCTATGAGCTTGTTCATTCCTGTAGGACTGTAGAGAGATTTTTCACTTCTGACACATTGATCTAGGTATTATACTTCTTATGCTAGCAGCTCTACCTACCCTTAAGTGCTTCTTGTATTAATAGAACCTGTATAAAAGGAGGGGAAGAAAGAAGCATATATTTTATTTAGACTATTGGATTGTCTTTTTTTTGCATTGTATCCTTGAATAAATTAATATATCTCCCAGATAATGATGTCTTGCTTATTATTGAAGAACTTTTCTTTCCCCACCCATGTTAAAAATGACTTCCATGTTTTTACTGTGCTCCCCTGTTGCGATACTCTTGTCAGAATGTGTTGCGCTGTTCGACAAGGTGTGTGCTATTCTCACAATATATAAACACTTTAGTCTAACTATGCCATTGAAAACGCTTGTGATTCAAGAACCTGGGTGATACTGCTCCTGTATTGTGTAGAGGTATTTGGAAATCTTCCCGGTGACTTTTCAGCAAGCACTTAATGTGATTCATAATGCTCTGGGATAGAATCACAGATGCGAAAGAGACCTACTACATCATCACTTCCATTTTCGTATGAGATCAGGTTATATTTCCTCAACAGAAGATGCATTGAGTATTAGATTCACACTACATTTGCTCTCCAACAACTTTCCAAACCTGGCAGGAAAAACATCGTCCTGAGAGTTCTCTAAAAAGCATAAAAAGAAACAAGGAGTCCAGGCTGCCCTGTCCCTCTATTTTAAAAATCCTATGCAGTTTTTTATGTTATGCTTTCAGTGATATTTTCAACAGCCATTTAACTATATTATCTGTACTGAGACATCTATGTAGGTATGTAGCATGTGAGCCCTACGCAGAGGCATATCCTGGATGCATGGGTATGTCTGAGGAGATAAAATTGCAGAGTATTTCTTTGGAACTAATTAGTATGACTTACGGGGGGGAAAAAGAGGGAAAAAATATCCCTATTTCTTAATTAGCCTGTTTCTTGGATACAGAGAATATATTGCAAATATAGTTTTTTTCAATTTATTGTACTACCTTTCTTTGGTCAGAATAGATCACACTGAATTCAGACTCTGTCATCTGTGGGAAGCTGCTGCAATAAATTCAGTTCTACAACTTAAATCCTTTCTTTTTTTCTCTTTCTCTCTTCCCTTCTCCATCCCTCCCCTGCCTCCTCAGGCAGCCAAGGGCAGTTTCCACTTACACAGAACGTCACGGTTGTTGAAGGGGGAACAGCAAATTTGACCTGCAGGGTCGATCAAAATGATAACACCTCCCTCCAGTGGTCAAATCCAGCTCAACAGACACTGTACTTCGATGACAAGAAAGGTAAATCGTTTCCTGAACTCATGGTTTTGCATCATTTTTTCTAAGAAATAAATGCTTAAAACCATTTCCCTTTAATATTTTAATGTGAAAATATTTGCTAGGAATATGTGTTTTCAGCTCTAATTATTATATAATCTTTTTTAGAGGGCAGGTTCACTGAAGTACTCTCTTGCGTATAAAATTGTACGTTGTCATTAAAGAAAAGAATAGTATTTGAAATTCTTATTGCAAGCTAATTTGGAAAACATTGTTGCAAAATATCTTGGAAGAGCATTTATGGGTGGTGAGAGGCTGGCAAGGGAAGAAGTACTCCGTAAACCTTGTGACTTGCTTTTATTCGTGTGTGTGTCTGCGTGTATACATATATATATTTTATATATA
>NW_009225152.1:0-8630 GCF_000690835.1 Fulmarus glacialis
CCTGCGAAACGTCTCCTTCCAGGGGCTGGGCCAGCTGCAGAGCCTCAACCTCAGCGACAACTCCCTGGGCGTGCTGAGGAACGGCACCCTGGCCCAGCTCCGCGGCCTGCCCGCCCTCCGGCGCATTGGCCTGGGCCGCAACGCCTGGGTCTGCGACTGCACCATCGAGGACCTGGTGGCCTGGCTCAAGGAGACCGACAAGGTGGAGGGCAAAGAAGCCCTGACCTGCGCCTACCCTGACAAGATGCTGGGCAAAGCCCTGCTGAAGATCAATGGCTCGGACCTGAACTGCTCCGTGCCCGTAGACCTGCCTTCCCAGCTACAGACTTCGTACGTCTTCCTAGGGATAGTCTTGGCTCTCATCGGGGCCATTTTCCTCCTGGTTTTGTACTTGAACCGAAAAGGAATCAAAAAATGGATGCACAACATCAGAGATGCCTGTAGGGATCACATGGAGGGCTACCACTACAGATACGAGATCAATGCAGACCCCAGGTTAACAAACCTCAGCTCCAACTCAGATGTCTGACGAGGCACTGCGGACGCGGGGCAGCGCACAGTAGCTATGCATGAAAAGTAGACTTACGCTTTACCCTCGTGCTTGCTTCCCTCTCCCCGGAGAAATCTGACGTGCTTGTAACATGAGGGGGATATGCCTCCCTGTGACGTCAAGTTCAATTTTGTTTTGAGGCGCTGGGCAGCTGCGCATGGCGTTGGGCTGTATGTAGGAAACAAGCTGCTACTTCTTTTCCTCCTTACCTGTCTGTACTTGTAGGAAATTTTTTTCAAGATCTCAAAAGAAGAAAAGGATTCTCTCTGATGCTCCAAAGCCTCCAGAGTTTATAACAAAATTTACTGATGCAGACACCATTCAACAAAAGCTGCCTCAACTTTTTGGGAAAAAAATGTTATGTTCCTCTGTGCCAGTTTTGATCTTGTGTATCCGAATTGTGATGACAACGATTCGTCATAGACTACCTTGAGATTTAAAAAAACAAAGAAACTCCTTTTAACAACTCCTCTGTTACAAAGAAGGAAATAGAATAGTGAGCATGCACAAATACTTTATAGTTTTACATGTTAGGAAACTTACGATCTCAGTAAGTCTCTTACTGTTTTGTAGTTATTTTTGATTGCAGTTTACATGAAAAGAGAGGGTTTTTTATACAAACTGCATCTGAACTCCATCTGAACTGTTAATTCAATAAACAGTCTTACAAGAACTGTTGTGTTGAAGTTTGCTGTTCAATGAGAAATGTATGGACATCTAAGAATGTGGATAGCTTTATAGTTTCTGAAGTAATAGCCCTACAGTAGTAATCTGAATAAAATTTTATACAGATGTGTAGCTTAGAGACATAAACATTCAACAATTTTGTGAAATATTGAGGAGAATTACACTGATCAACGACGAGAGCATTTTCACTCAGCACAAAACCCCCAGTCTGCTCTCTCAAAACAACTGTGAAATGTTGAGACAGATGCTAGGGTCCACCTTGCTGGGAAGGTACAAGCTGGTAGAATTTACGTAAGGTCTTCTCTACCAAATTTAAAAAAAAAAATCACTCAAATTAAGTTGTGGAGTTTGTAGGCTAAAGAAAATCTTACCTGAGTGGAATTGTTTATAATAAAAAAACATACTTTTGTGTTCTGAACTAAATTAAATGCAGCTCAGTCGTGTAGTGGGCGAGCTTCAGGCTTGTAAATCAATGCAGTACTTATTAAATTAAGTGCTTACTGTTTCATTTTAAGCTCTCGATACTCGTGAAGTTCTGTGGTGATCTACATTGAGTAACTTGATGGAACTTTACATTTGTCTTAAAGCTTATAACAGGTGCATTTCAGTATTTTATGTTACTCATGCTTATTACTTGCTTGGGAATGCATTTTCTTGTGAATAGATAAAGCATGCAAATTAAAACTTCAAAAATGCGTCATTTAATATACAACTCTGATGACATATGAAAAGGTTAGCAAGAACCTTCCAATGGCCACCAATAATTAATGCACTTTTTCTAATCCACTTACAGAATCTTAATGAAAAAAATACACCAACTGTAAAAGTGTGATGTGAATTGGTATCTATCAGTATATCTGTGGAGCTTTTTCCATGGTCACTGTTTCTTGAAGCTCTTGAGCATGTCTAAAATTTTATGAATTGCTGGCTAATTCCCTTTGCTTTCAAAAGTGACAGTTCTATCATAGATATACACCTTTGGTGAGAGCTTATAAATGTAAAATACTCCTTAAGGTAGCAGAAGAAATATAATCTATTTTGGGCATCAGTATTATTCAAATGCATTTTTCTTTCCTTGCAACTTCAGACAAAACAAGTAGCACAAGTTGGTTCAGACTAATTTTCTATTGCTTTAAATTGGCTTTATTTAATAGTAGTGATTTTTTTAAAATGTAGTTTTGTACATTTGCCCTCAAAAGTAAAAAAAGAATTAAGTACAATTAATGTTTGATAAATCAGTGTATTTTACAATTAATGTAAGTTAAGTCATAGCCTATTTCTCCTGCTGTAATTTAAATGTGTGAGCAATATCTGGTTAACAGCATATGAATTTAAGTTTGTGGATTCTTAAAAAGCAGACTGCTGGCCTGAATGTTAGCTGCCCATATTTTAAGAGTAGCATAAAAACCCCAGTGTGAATAACTATTACTGTGCAACTATGCAAACCGTTCATACTTGGTATACATACGATAGTTTATGTAAGAAGCTAGAATTTACAATAGCTATGCAGCGTGCTGTGTTGTATTGGTCGTTTCGGAGTTTATCAACTTACACTTATTTGTACAGTGCCAAGAGGACTAGAGCGTCATCCTTGCTTAAGATGCTCCTGTAATATAATAGATAAAATATGTACAAACCAAGCCATTTCTTGGGCAATTTCTTGGTTTTTGTTAACAGATACTTTAAAGTAACTACAGTGAAAGCAATTATCCGTGATGTGTTAATGTAACAGCCATGCATTTATAGAGCTGTGTAAGGTTAGGCAACAACTTTAATTGCAGTCTCTCACCAATGGACTAGTATTTGTATAGTGAGCAAGTGTAACTGTTGTATTACACCTATTATTCTGAAGATTATTATTATTATTTTTGTATCATAGAAAGTCATTGTAATAGAATTTTATTAGAGACCTGGTGACGGCTACTTTAAAATAATTTTTGCCATTTGCTTACATGTGTATTTATTAGGATGTAACAGTTAGCATGTGTCAGTATTGTGTTGGATAATGTTCTCCTACAGTGTTTGACCAACAGTGAATGCTCTGGTGTTTTGTACAATGCATTATTTGATCTTAAATCCCCTTCCATAAACAGTGCTTGAAATTTGTTTTCCTATCCTTTTACAAAATAGTTAACAGTGGTACTCAGAAGACATTTAAAAAGTAGCTCCCAAAGTGCTTCAGAACTTCATTAAAAACTATACATTTAAAATAACATTAGTTTAAGGGTTCTTCTGAAGCACATTTTATAATCTTACTCTGCTTTGACACCTGAAATTCCAATTGATTACCATTTCCGGAGCAGCTTAATTAGCAAGGCTGTTTTATTCATTCATTCTTCAATAAAACACGTGCAGTACTAAATGCCTCTAAAATGTGTTTTGTATATGTAAACCCCCAAAGTTCTGCATGACATGGTTGTCACTGATGTTTCATAGAAAACATCTAGACTTTTTCATAGAAAACATCTAGACTAAAGTCTAGAAAACATCTAGACTAAAACATCTGGGCAAATCTGCAGGGAAGGCTGCGTAGCTAAGAAGCAGAAGGTTCAACTGCTTTCTTAAAACTAGTTTTAGTTGTAATAAGCTTAAAATTTTCTTAGAAGAATAGCACAAGTAATTGACATAGTTTTAGTATGTTTTCCTAAAGTACTTTGGATAAGTGCTGTTGCCAGGTAAGAAACAGGTAAGAAACAGAAAATTCCCCAAATCTTTCTTTATCCAAGGTAGCTTTACATTAGATAGTCCAACATTTTTTTACTTTCAGCAAGCCATAATATTACCAGTAATTTTGACATCCAAAAAGTGATTTGAAGTTTTGCACAACTGCTTTAAGTCTTTTCATTCAGGGTAATTTACCTTTTAAGCACTGGTGACAATCCCCAGTGACATGCCAGCTAGCGAAGCAGTCTGTTCAGACCTGTATTTGGTTGTTGGCTGAGATGTCACTGAAGACAGGCATGGCAAAATATTCAAAATACGACTGCGTTAGGATCCCAACTCTCATTATTCTACCAGCATTTTCCCCTGTGGTATACTCTGCTCTTTATGCATCTGCATAATTTCTTCTTCACCTCATTTTCTCAAGAAATCCATTAAAAGGAGTGTCGTGAATCTGCACAGGTAGAGAAATCAGTCTGACTGCATCTATATTTTGAGGTTTAGCATCTTTGTTTCCCTTTAAGCCTTAATGTGAAAAAGAGCCTTTGTCGAAGTGGACAGAATGAAAATTTGATACACACTTTTTTTTCTCTTTAGCAGCTGAATGTTCAAGAAGAACCATTCATTCTCAGCATATGATGAAGGAAAATAGCATTTGGTAAGAAAAACATTTTGGTTTCAAGCTTCCAAATGACATTTATATTCTATGAGAGAAGGTTGAAAGGAGAAGCTTATAAAGGAAACGGAGGTATCCCTTTGTAATGGGTCAGCGCTGGAAATCACAATGCTAGCAATAGGAACAATTGCTGATTGATTCTGTCTGTTACGTTCTGGTCATATTTTATGGATACAGCTCTAATTTCTTCCTGTTGCTATAAATAGAAACATTTTGCTAACCAGTGGAGTCACGTCCTATAATATTTGTAATGCAGGTGTTTCCACTGTGGGATTTTTGTGGGATATAATAGAAAATTTAATTCGGCGCCTGCTGATTTAATAATAATTAGATCAGGCCCATAACTTAATGCTCTTTTTTTGCAAATGTGCCGCTCACTAGTTGCAAAGACCTTGGCTTGAAATCAAACAATGAAAGCCCAAGAAGAGCAAAAGTCCATTTGGGGAGTGTAACATTTATTAGATATTTCACACATGCTTAGAAGAGAGACATAAACTGTGTGGGAGCGGAGGATCCTTTGCTGATACAGAAGTGTACTCTGCTAGCTTCCTGAGTCAATACAGCAGTAGCAGAAAAGTGGTGCTTTATACCAATATAAGAAACCTAACAGCACTCCTCTCCCACCTTGAAAAAAAAACCCCCGCCAAGCTTTTAGAAGTAAGAATACAGGATTGCAGTATAAGTATGTCCTTAAAAAGGGGTTTTGCTTTCCCAGCGGTGTTAGAATTTACATGTTGCCACATCCTCGGAAAACCTTACTATGCCAGAAGTCATCTGTCACGTAGGCAAAGCTTGAAATCAGGCCTTGCATTCCCAATGTTAGCCTAAATAGAAAAAGGGAACTATTAAGAAAATTAAAATGGTACTTTAGACAGTGTATTCATGTTGCAGTTAATTATTTAACACTTGCAATTATTTATGTTTTTCAAAGTATTCACTAGATAGCTTTTCCTTTCTGATGGTAGACTAACAGAATAACAGATTGGTGTTTTCTAGCAATTATGCATGAAAGCATCTGAATAAATTAGCAATGTTGTTTGAGTACATACAGTGATGAAAATGTTAGAAATCTCGTGTTCTAGAATGTTTCACTATTCTAGAAATTTTAGATGTGCAAGAAACTGCTGTAACTTTTTCAGATTGAAGTTTTATTTCTTAATTAAAAATTATTCTTGAAGAAAAACACGATAAAATATTTACCAGATTACTTATGAATGTTATATGTTCACCCTGTTGATTTCATTACTGTAAATCCTTACAGATGTTGAGGTCTTCGCTAAAGGTGTAGTTGTATTCTTTATAGCTCAGATTGATGATTGTGCTGTGAATTTGCATGACAGAATAGTGAAAAAGCAACTTCCATGTAGATAGCCCGATTAATTTCTTTAGAAAGAAGTTTGGTCAGTGAATATCAGAGATTGTGTTTTAATCATTCTTGTTATTTTTGACATAATTTGATAGCTTTTTGATTTTTAATATATGTGGTATTGATTTTCAAGTTAGGTGCTGATTCTAAATTTAACAGTAATGTATTTTCAGGTTTTTAATTACTAGATCAAACTGTGTGTTTTAAAGTCTTCAAATACATATATACATAGTGAAATTGATGGTTGGACTCGATTATCTTAGAGGTCTTTTCCAACCTTAAAGATTCTATGATTTTATTCTATGATTCTATGAAATAGAGCGGCACTGTTATTACTGATGGTGTGGATTTTCTTACTGTGAAGGAACTATTAAAGAAAAGTACTGCTGAAACAGAGAATGAAGGGTGAACTCCAGAGAAAAAAACATTCTGATGGCAAACTCTTTTATTCTTATAACTTTTTTAATGCAAATACTTGAATTGGAAATTCAAAGGGAAGGATGACATTTCATCTTCTTATAGATAGCTAGTGCAGATGTCTGAAATTTTAATAGGACAGAGTGATTTTTGGGGGCTGTCCCAGGACTATAGCTGATAGGATAACTTGATTAGTCTTGTGTCTAAGTTGTTTGTTATTACTGTTTTTTTCACATTCTTAGGACACCTAACACAGAAGGATGTTTGGCTTTACACGTGACAGATTGATCTGTTCTAGATTTTATCTTAGGACTGATCTGTCTTACTATCTGTCCACATTCCACTTCACATATTCCATTTGTTCTAGTGGAAATTTTATCTATGGCATAGCCCAGGGTAGCTTTACATGAAATCATGGGTATTTATGCAATGAAGAACTCATTTGTCAAATTGACATTATCAAATGTCAAATAGACATTTCAACAGAATGCTGTGTGTACTTCATGCTAGCAATGTAAAAGCATCAAGTAACAGTAGTGAAATTTTAAAATAAGAAAAAATACCATTTATTGCAAGAACACTCTAAGCAGTCATGAACTGACACGACTTTGGGGCATTTGAGCAATTTAAGTTCGTTTTGAATAAGGAAAAAGAAGTAGTTACTACATTGACAGTTTTCTTCATTCGTTCTCCTTAACAGCTTATGAAAAAATGGTAGCTGAATCCTGCAGATACATTTAAATTTGAATCCATTTAAGTCAGTGGCTTTACCCCAGTGCTTTTATGTTTCCCTATTTTCAGGAGTGGGTGCTTTTGTTAGCCTGGAGGGGACTAAGAAAGAGCTCTTAAACATCAGAAAACAAGAATTTTTATTTTATATATACATATATGCATTTTACACACAGACACACGCACACATATATATAATGTAAAACTAGGACATTGAAGAGGCGTAGAGTCAGAGGCACACCAGTCTCTCCAGTACATTCGGTTGGCTAGCTTAGAAGCCTGTTCTTTCGCACACATTGGAAAGGGGACCTCAGTGCATAAATGGAGGAGGTATGCCTCTGAGAAGCACTTAAGACATGCTTCATGTTGCTGGACACCTAGCGTGGCCATTAGCAGCAAGTTAACACAAATTGGTGCTGAGTGGCCAAGATTTTCCAAAGTGGCCACAATTTGGCGTTCTGCTTTTAAAGTACCCTAAAGGGGCTTCATTTTCAAAAGTTGTTGAACACCTTTTGGAAAATTACACTGTTTTTTCTTTTAAGGTGAATTGAACTAAATGTGGAAAAAACAATTTTCAGTGTGGAAAGGCATGTGTCCGGTATATACTTGAGAGAGAATATAAATACTTGTAAGAGCTTTTTGCTCTCTCTGTTGTTTCTCAGATTCATTGAAATCTGTAACAGCATCCATGCAGAATATCCTTCCTCTTCTCCAGCTCACTTATTTAATCATCCATAATCCAGATGCCTTTTTTCCATCACGTTTGTATTGTGACCAAGCTAGATTACTTCACGTTGGTAAGCAAAGATAGAATTCCTGTGAAACAAGTCATGCATAAAATGTTTCTCACTAGGCAGATTAATTAATAAGGTTACATCTGTTGTTAGACTTTCATTCAGGTTTTCCCTTTTCCTGCTTGTCCCTTTCTGTTTAGTTTTCCAGCACACCAGAAACACCAGTTCTGTGGTAGCCCAGAGGAACACTCTGATTCCGATTTCCAGTAATAAAAAAGGAGATCTTACTTTGAGATGATAGTCTACAAAAAAACTTGCAGAAACAATGCACGAACTTTTCTGACAGGATAGTAAAATGTCACTGAGAATACCTCTGATAACATAGTCTTCATTTGTCAGAAAAGCTACATATGCAGAAAGAACTGGAATCCTGAATTTGTGATGCTGATACATATGCTGTTAAACGAGACCAGAAGATTTCTATTACAATAGCTTATGGTACCTCCGCTCCGCTTTCTCCTCCCTGCAGCCCTGCACACATCCCAATATGCTTGAAGAGGACTCAGATGAGTTTAGGACATGCATTCAGCAGATTGTGGTGATTTGTTTAGATTATTAATCATATGTGAAAGCCCTTATTTTCAGACACATAAAGAAATGCGTTTACTAGTACTTGTAATTTTTAACACAGAAACAAACTAGCTGGCTTCAGTCTGGTTTCATAACTTATCTGTAAATACAAAAAAATGCTCTGAATTTGAATTTGCAAGGAACAGATGTCTTTCAGCAAGCTTGAGTGTAAATTCAGCA